>NC_085860.1:35989018-36021518 GCF_034702125.1 Engraulis encrasicolus | reverse complement strand
CTCTCCCACTTTCTCTCTTTTGTCATGTCTCCCTTCTTCTTTTTTTGCTGCGTCTCTCTCTCTATGTTTCTGTCCCCCTTCCTCTCTCTGCTTTCACCCACCTTGATGGCACTCCCTGATGTTTCTCCTTCAAGCACATCATACGGGGAGTACACCGCGTACTTCTTACATCAAAAGTGCTCTCAGCCTCGGCTGGGAAAATAAGAGCATGTGGGATGGCCGAGTTTGGAGGCATCCCGTTTTTGATGCATGCGTTCCCTCCTCTCTTGGCTGGCTGTGAGAGCCTGCCTGCTTGTGTGCTTGCTTACCAGGCAAGGACAAGCAGATGTGTGGGTGAGCATTGTGTCAGCACTGGATGTTATTTTGTGTACTCATGCAATGATGCTTTGTGTTGTGTGTGAGTGTGTGATAGGAGAGAGAGAGAGAGAGAGAGAGAGAGAGAGAGAGAGAGAGAGAGAGAGAGAGAGAGAGAGAGAGAGAGAGAGAGAGAGAGAGAGAAAAAGAGAGAGAGAGATTGTCTGTGTGTGTGTGTGTGTGTGTGTGTGTGTGTGTGTGTGTGTGTGTGTGTGTGTGTGTGTGTGTGTGTGTGTGTGTGTGTGTGTGTGTGTGTGTGTGTGTGTGTGTGTGTGTGTGTGTGTGTGTGCGTGAGTGTGTGTGTGTGTGTAGCACCGACCTTCCTTGTCAGTAGTTGCTTTTTTGAGATGATGTATTTTTCTTTTTAAAGAGTGTGCTCGTACAACCTGAGTACATCTGCATTCTGCCTTCAGTGGATAGATGTAGTTGTCTCAGTGTGTGTGTGTGTGTGTGTGTGTGTGTGTGTGTGTGTGTGTGTGTGTGTGTGTGTGTGTGTGTGTGTGTGTGTGTGTGTGTGTGTGTGTGTGTGTGTGTGTGTGTGTAGCTTTGTTAAGCAAATACCTGTTTATTTTATGGATGGCTCGTCCCGCCCAGGGGTGTAATGACAGTGGTGCGATGTCGGCATATTAGCTCTTCTGATGGAAGCCTCCAATCTTTCCTGCCAACGAAGCTAATGATCTATTCCACCGGCTTAATGTGGACTCTGTTATATACTCAAAACAGCCCTAACCCATCCACACGCAACCACCTCCTCCACCCTGCAACACACACACACACACACACCACTCCTATCAGTCTGCCCTCATATCTCACAGCTACATCTGGGTCTAATTTGCGGGAGTAAAGAACGGCACTTTCTGTCTTCCGATATTATCTCCACGCTCCAGTTCCATACCCCATCACTGTTCTGCCATGGGCTAGGAATATTAATGTACCCGGGCCTGCGTCGCTTGTGTCTCTTAACCGATACATTAATTTTTTACTTCAGCGAGGTCAAGAAGTCGCCTCAGAGTCAGCATTAAGAGAGACAGAGACGTTTCTATTGGCGAAATAGGGATGACGGGTAAAAGAATTTGGATAGTAGGCCTGCTTTGAACACTTAATGACAATGGTACATCATAAATATTCATGATTTCTGATGTGGCATGTGTACAAAAGGACTGTGTTACCTTTTAAATGTAATAAAATAAGTCTAACCGCAATTTGTAATTAACTTTGCCGACTGGTGGCTGTCACAAACACATTGTGTAGTGTGGCGCACACAAGGGACAATTTGCACACTATTTACAGGCGCCACATAATATGCCAGCAATTTACAGATAAGAAAACAAGCCAAAGAGGGGATAAAAACAAACAACTAACTGAAAGTGCAGGTGCGAGGCCGTGTAATTAGCAATAAGGTACCATGCATAAATGAATGATGATGATGTTGAATGAAATGTAAGCCACCGAGCCGCCAAGGGAAGTCTAATGAATCACTGTCTGAAACGGGGAACAAGAAGCACCTATGGTGTTGCAAAAGGGTATTCCAATTACTGTAGGGGGGTGAATTGAATTAGTCACTTAAATCTGAAGTATCTGACAGACCTCTCATGGGTTGCAGCACTTAAGTCATTGTCTCTGGGTAAATGACTAATCTGCTTTTTAGACACTCGTTGGATGACAGATGGTCCAATGGTCAAAAAAATAGCCCAGGTATTGGGCTCCTGTTTTTTTTAAGCCCAACAGGGAAACTCTAACTCCCATTGTCATTGTGACACAGCACTCCACAGCACACAAGTGTTCACTGAACACACCGAAATTGCATTTATGCCTCACTCGTGCAAGGGGGCAGCCCCCAATGGCATCCCAAGGGAGCAGTGTGGCGGGACGGTACCATGCTCAGGGTACCTTGGTCATGGAGGAGGATGGGGTAGAGCACTGGTCAATTATTCTCCCCACCAACCTGGCGGTCGGGAGTCGAAACGGCAACCTTTGGGCTACAACTCTGACACCCTAACCGCTTACCCATGACTGCCCTCATCGTTTTAGTACACCATATTCCATTTGGTTCAGTTTGATAATTAAGAAGGACCAGTGGGCTGCCCTCTCTAAATTCTGGGCAACTCGGTAAGAAACAGCATTGACCCCTGTGGACTATCAGACTGTAAGTTGCTTTCATGTAACTTGGGGCTGTTGGCCTTGTTTGAATAGGCCACCCCCATCCTCTGGTAAAAGTTGAGGACAGCATGGAACTACCCATGGGCGGTTCTACACAGGGGCCATGGTGGGCCAGGGCCCCTGTAGATTTCCTCCTGGTCTCTGTTGTCGCCCCTGTGCTGAACAGCCAATGACTGCGACATGATATTCCTTTTTTTATATTAAACTATATTCATAACATTAAAAATGTATCTCTTTTGTCAATTCATGTGCCCCTGTCAAAAAATAATGGCCCCACTTCGGCCTCTCTGGTAATTTTGGTCTAGAACAGCCCCTGGAACGCCATGCAAGGACCTGATGTTCTGGGTGATCAAGGCCACATTGTACACTTGTTTCACCAAACACCTTACCTATTGTTGATGATCCCCGAAGGGTTTGCATCCCATGTTGTCTTTCGCTTTTGTTCTTATTTTCGGCATACAGCTCTTGTGTGAGACTCATTTTCTCTCTCCAGAATTATTTTTTTTGGAATTACGCAGTGAACAGAGGCGTGGACATCACTTTCACCTATTATTCAAACATAAGGTACAAAAATACCTAACAATTCTTGGCCCTTAATTAAATGAAATTTTCTTCTTCTACTTTTAAGATAGAGTACGTAATTGTAGTTTTTCCATTTTCAAACTGTGTTTTAAAGTGAAATTTTCAGTCATGATGGATATTAACAAAAAATATAACCTTTGTGAATGGGCAGTAAACATTCTGGACAGAAACTGAAAATAATTACATTCTCTACCTTTGATAAAGACATTTGTTTGCTTTTCCAAGTCCTTCGGCTTCTGTATATGTGTGCACTGTGCATCATTAGTGTGAGAGGAGGTGGGGAAGATGGAAGAGGAGGAGGAAGAGGATTGAGATCCAGGGCTGAACTGGGGAGAAATAGGGCCCGAGCACTTTTGGCTTAAAGGGGCCACTCATAATTAGCGGTGCAGAACTGACTCAACGCTGGCCCCGCACGCTTGTGGGCCACTATTTTCAAAAATGTAAAAAAAAACATTTCTGAAAATAGGGGCCCGCGAGGGTGCAGGGCCCACCGGGAAATGCCCAGTATGCCAGATGGCCAGTCCAGCCCTGTTCATATCCTTCTGAGGGTTCTTAAATATGAGAGGTGCTGATTACAGGTGTGTGATTGCAGAACCATCTGGAGACAAAAGGGTGGAAGGGTTTGACGATTGGTTGGTGTGTGTGTGTGTGTGTGTGTGTGTGTGTGTGTGTGTGTGTGTGTGTGTGTGTGTGTGTGTGTGTGTGTGTGTGCGTGTGTGTGTGTGTGTGTGTGTGTGCCTGCGCGTGCATGTGTGGGTGCGTGTGTTCGTGTGTTCACTGCGTTCATTTATGTGTTGTTTGGGATTTGGAAAAGATGTGAGTGGAAAGAAATCCCGCACACTGTCCATTCCACCAACAAACTTTAATACAATGTTTCGGTCATCTGACCTTCTTCGGATGACCGAAACGTTGTATTAAATTTTGTTGGTGGAATGGACAGTGTGCAGGATTTCTTTACACTTGAATGACAACCCCACTGGGATAATATCCTACGCACCTGCCCAACTACAGAGGTATGCAAAAGTGTCTTCTTGAACTGAAAAGCTGTGAGTGAAAGGGCGTCTTTGAAGAACCTTCTTGACCCAAAGGTCAAACGCCGAACTGACCTGTTGGTAGCTTCCCTCAGAGGCAAGGAAAGCAGGAAAGCCACCTGATATGAGTGGTTGTGCTTTCCACGGTGTAAGAAAGCATGACTGCCTCCGCAATCCACTTTGGACGGATACAGACAGACACACAAACACACACACACGGACACATACACACATGCACACGTGTGCATGAGCAAGTGCACACACACACACACGCGCACGCACACACACACACACTCACACACACACACACACACACACACACACACACACACACACACACACACACACACACACACACACACACACACACACACACACACACACACACACACACACACACACACACACACACACACGCGCACGCACACACACACACACTCACACGTGCAATCACACTTCCCATTGGCGGGTGTTGAGACGTTTTGATGAGAAGCTCCCGTGAGCCTCTAGACTGCCATCATATAATTACATCAATAATCTATAGGGTCCATTGAGTGGTACCCTAAACGTAAATACATCATCTCGCCGCCACAAATTGAAGGAGCGCCGTCCCTAAGCCCCGTGAGCTGAGCTGAGCTGAGTTGAGCAGAGCCGAGTTGAGTTGAGTGCATGCAGTCAGCGCTGATGGCTGCGGTGGCGGTAGCAGTGCCAGTGGCGGGTGGCAGGACGGTGATGTGTTTCAGGTGAAATTGAAAGCTAAATTTAGTAGTGCAAAGACAGGCAGGACCCAGAGAAGAAGAGGAGAGAAGGCGGACATTTTGACCACTGTGTTTCCAAGGTTAGATATGCCAGACAGTGGGATGGCAGGCAGGCAGGGAGAGAGAGGCAGGGAGAGAGAGGCAGGGAAAGAGGCAGGCAGGCAGGCAGGCAGGGAGAGAGGGAGGCAGACAGACAAAGAGAGAGGGAGGCAGGCAGGCAGGCAGGGAGAGGGACAGAGAGACAGGCAGGCAGGGAGAGAGACAGGCAGATAGACAAAGAGAGAGGGAGGCAGGCAGGCAGGGGAGAGGCAGCCAGGGAGAGGCAGGCAGGCAGGGAGAGAGACAGGCAGATAGACGAAGAGAGAGGGAGGCAGGCAGGCAGGGTGAGAGGCAGCCAGGGAGAGGCAGGCAGGCAGGGAGAGAGGCAGGCAGGCTGATAAGTGGTCACCATAAACTGGCCAGGGGAGAACAATGCAGCCTCTATCTAGGAATTGATCTGGCCCTCACACATCTAAGGGCAATCCATCACTCTTGCTCTCTCTCTCTCTCTCTCTCTCTCTCTCTCTCTCTCTCTCTCTCTCTCTCTCTCTCTCGCTGTCTCTCTTTCTCTCCACACACACACACACACACACACACACACACACACACACACACACACACACACACACACACACACACACACACACACACACACACACACACACACACACACACACACACACACACCCCCCACCACCACCAAGGGAAAAGGACCGTGTCAAAATTTCTCCAGCCCACTGACCCGCCCCTGCTCCCCCACCCCCTCCCCCTCCCTCTCTGTCCCTCCCTCTCTCTCCCCCCTTGGCTACTTTCATGGAAATCACATTTCTCATGTTATGGAAATCGAGTATAACCCCTGTGTATTCCTGTAAAATGTCTAGTGGCCCATGTTAGCGGTGGCCGGGTCGATATTCTTTGAGGACTCTTATTAATGGTATTCTTCCGTGGTGTGATTTTAATATTGGCTTACAGATCTGAACTCCCATCAACCACAGGCCATTCCTCCCCCCCTCCTCTGAGTACCCCCATCTGTTGTGGTTCCCATATGTTTTAATATTTATCCCCCCTTTTCCCTTTGATCTTTTTAATGTAAGCTCGCAGTGCAGTGGCAGCCGACAGATAGCGACAAAGGAGTCAGTTACCCACGGTCCAGAGAGAGAGAGAGGCCCCAGAATCGGTGTCCTCACCTGTATGTATTGAGGAGGGGCCCTTTCAGATGTCTTTGCTCCTGGCCCGACCAAAACTGTCAGCTGCCCTGGCTTATATGGAGGACTATAATCATCTGTAGACGTCAGTTCTCTATGCATGGATGTGTGCAATGTGTCCCCATATGGCCTATACACGTGGCGCATGATGGTATCCAGGGCGCTTGTCTCCTAGAGACCAGAGCACATGTTCTGGAAAGAGTTCTGAAAGGAGTTTGTAAACAGATCATAGGTTTTCTGAGGTCACCTGGTGGCTTTGACTTTGTGTTGAAACTGCACGTGGGGTGCTTCTAAGAAAAGGTGTAATTGATTTTTTTTCTTTGTCTTTCTTCCTTATTTCAAACCATGTAATTTCAAATAAAAAGTAAGATGACGGGCAATTTGTTTGGCCTTGCTGGAGGCAGCCTTGTAAGAGATAAATATATGAAGTTCCACACAGAGTTGTATTGGCGCTTTTGAGAAAACTCGTTAGCGCCGATTGATTGTCAATCAGACAAAACAGTCTGATTGACAATCGGAGTCTACTGAGTTTAATCTGCTGCATTCCACAAGTCCTGAAGTCTACACTTGAGTTGTAGCATGTGCCAACACATTTGTTAATTTCCTTTCTGTATTATATATATATTTTTTAATAGGTGGGTATGGCTGGAATCCCCAACACATATTCAGTGTTGTTGCTTTATGATGATGGATGCACATTTACATTTATGAAGACGTTTTCAGCATCAACATAGAATATGAGAAGGCACTGTAAATCACAAAACCGTAATGTCATAAAGCCTGATGAAGAGATGGAGGGAGCAAAGCTATTTTCCCAGGTCTTATGTTCTCTGGGTCCTAGCCAGGCCACGCACTCCTAATGACGCAACACCTGTGGCGTTGCTTCTAGTCAGGCCAAGAGCAATGTAAATATCGTTTCTGATCTACCGAAAATCGGAAACTCCACCCACTTTGTCGACCACCACCCAACTAGTAGCAAACCAGGAGACGGGTCAACCATGCCGTTTGGGAAACGTTAATTGTTATGTTCGAGATTTGAAAGTCGATGATAATAATCAGCTATCTGGGTCCTGCCTGTCCACATGGTGGAGGACTATCCAGTGTATTCCTCACTGCCTGACTCCTGCACAATATGCAAATAACACCAAATGTTCCAAGAAGCTGATACAGTAGTTAACAACATTACGTTAACTTCAGGGTATGGTAAATAATGTAATAGAAGAGTATGGAGCCATCATTTTCATAACTAAATACATCCTGTCAACTATCTATTATGAGGTTAACCAGTCCTGTAGGTTAACTGAGCCAGGTCTATCGCTTAACCATATCTGTGGAATACCCTCCTGATCCATACCTAACCATAGCCCTAATGTGGGTGTCTTTACTCCTAACAGAGATACTCTATCTACAATTCTAACACTGAATACATGCATACATAACCTTCAATATAACACATTCCTACACATGCTTTATATTACATTGGCCCATAGAATACAAATTTATCAGGAAACATAGAACCTGGAATAACCTCACGATGGCAACCTGGAGGCCACAATTGAGTATTTAATTTTGTTCAGCCACTCACCACATTAAACAATTATAGTAATTAGCACAGCTCTTCAGTCAGATAGTGAGATAACATTTGAGACCTCCTGTATTACTGTACTAAGTACACAGCTGGAATCAGGTGATTTGGAAAGGTGGCACTTGCTTGGTAGGTATTAGCTGTAGCATGTAGGCTACTCATCACCGGCCCAGTGGAGGCCTCGTGTGCTCTGCAGTGCCTGTGCTGTTTGACAGGGAGGATCGTTAAGGTGAGAGAT
Source organism: Engraulis encrasicolus (assembly GCF_034702125.1). Taxonomy (NCBI): domain Eukaryota; kingdom Metazoa; phylum Chordata; class Actinopteri; order Clupeiformes; family Engraulidae; genus Engraulis; species Engraulis encrasicolus. The sequence continues at coordinate 36,013,566 of NC_085860.1, read as the reverse complement.
TTGTTTGGGGAAGGAGATGGAACAGGTTTGTGTGGACTGGTCCAGATGGTAGCGCGGCGCACAGCACTGAACGTATCTCTAAAAGGCTTCATTAGCCTCTGCTAGCTGTGCGTTAGCGGCTTATTACTTTCATCTGCGTGTTGTAAAAAGCAGTCATGGTCTTTACCTGCCTTGTTAATGAAACATGCCGCGGAAGTAAATTATTCAAATATTTCCTTTTATACCCCTCAGCCTTGGAGACGAGGGCCAAAACAAACAAGTAGGAAATGCTGTGAAATTCTTTAACCGCTCTACGAACAAGAAAATTGGGGGGAATAAGGGTGTGGGGGTGTGTGAATGCGAAAGCCCGAGACACAAAATGCCAAGTGCTGTGTTGATGCAGAAACACAGAACGGCACAGAGTTGTGTACACACAGCAGCCGCCGCAGCATTGCTCCTCTATCTGAGGCCGGATCTGTACGACATTGTGTTATTTTCCAATGCAAATGGAACATCAAAGGCGCGGTGTACAAAGAGCAAGACGAGATTTGAGCCTCCCGATAAGTCTCTGGCTCTAATCCTGAGTAAACATCGCTGGGAGATTACTTCAGGAGGAAAGGAGTGGGTCAGCCAAATCACAACAAAACAATAAATATTTGCCACCTCACCTTGCAGAGGATAACACAGACTTTATAAATCTCTCTCTCTCTCTCTCTTTCTCTCCATCTCTCTACCACCCCTCCTCCTCCTCCTCTCTCTCTCACTCTTTCTCTCTGTCTCTAAGTATCTCTGTCTATCCGTCTCTCTTTTTTTCTGGCTTTCCACACAGACCAGGATGAAGGCCGATCGCCGATCAATAGTGATGACGATCTAGATGTATTAGAACATCAATGGACACATGTCAGCTGTGCGATAAGCCGTCCCCTCATCCCCATAGGTGGCGGCATGGCTCATCTGGCAAAGCTTCATTAAGCCCATTGACTCTCTTTGCCGTCCATCCCTTAAAAACACTTCCTTGGTGATACTTGGGGCGGTGCACCACATGGTATACAAAATAATTCACGAGGAGACTAATTATTGGCAAAAGTTTGTTGTGAAGCACATTTCCAGAATAAAAGTGTTTCGAATTATACAGGGGCTGTCGAAACACTGCAGCATAATGAGAGGCCCGAACGCTTTTTAATGGAACCTTTGAGCCGCTTTAAAAGAGGGCCATAATAATTGCGTATCTGAGCTCATTTGAAAAGCCTGAAATAAATTAACAATTTACTTAAGACATTATTATCTTGAGTGACCTGTGTGTGTGTGTGTGACTGTGTGTGTGTGTGTGTGTGTGTGTGTGTGTGTGTGTGTGTGTGTGTGTGTGTGTGTGTGTGTGTGTGTGTGTGTGTGTGTGTGTGTGCGTGTGTGTGTGCGTGCGCGTGTATGCGTGCGCGCATTGGTAGGTGGCATGCACACTGAACACACTACTATAACGTCCACTTATTGTGCCCTAATTCCTAATTAAAATGCAGAGACAGTGCAGGGTGTTAGTGATTTAATACTACAATGAAGGACTTTTTAATAGCATAATGTAAGAGACTTGGCAACATCTGTACTAATAACTGATGTGCTGCTTTGATATCATTACATCCACTCCAAGTGTTAAGTGCTAACTGTTATCGTAGCCATATGGGAAATATGTACTGTGTTGGTGGTTGTCTCTCACTGGTAAAATCAAGATGATTTTTCACTAAATTGATTTGTCACTATTACAAGACAAAACATAACTTTGGTTGATGTTTCAAGTAAGATATGCATAGCACGTATGTCCACATCTGGTCAGACAGCTACTGTTACCTCACAATAAGCACAAATGTGGCTATAGTAGTTCATCTGACTGTTGTAGCAGAGATTCTTTAAGTATAGAGATATGCCAACATAATAGGTTTCTATGGGCACCTAACGTGACCAGGTTCTGGTCTGCCTAAAGGGGCGTGTCATAATGCTCCTACAATGAATAGAACAGTCCTTAGGTCTGCCTAGGTCTGCCTAAAGGGGGATTTCCCCCCCCTCCCCCTTGCAATAATAGAACCCGGAAACAATGGGCCAATGGAACCTCTCTCTCTCTACTCTCTCTGGTTGTAGCTTCCCATGTCTATTGGCCCAGTGGGTGTCCAGACAGGACTGGATGAGACACGTAAAGCAGCTGGTTCTGCTTTGTGTCACCGGTTACCCAAAGTCCCTGGGATGACAACATGAGTAGTCAACCCTATTCTTGGCACCAGGGTGCAACAATAACTATTACAGCATCATAATTGCCATCATGCTCATGGCAGTCAAGCACAGGCCATAGACATTAGACATAACACTTACAACAGGAAAAGCAACAGCTAGGCCTACAGGGATAGTGAAATGTGCAGTACGTTGTACCCATGCTCTCTCTACGTAAAAGAGACTCTTCACAGCCTTCAATGCGCTGTAGCCTGCTCAGCTCAGGTCTGCACTGCACTGCAGTGGAACATGACTGCTCACCGCCACATATCCCAAGGAAGCACAGTTACACCATGGCTACAAAGAAAAGCCACCCTTCAACCCTTTTCTCCAGGGTTCTCTCCAGGGGCCATGCTTCCCTCATCAGTGTGTTGTATGGGTTGGACAACCATCACCAGCAAGGCATGGTGATGTCGAGTATCCCAGACACCCCCATACCCCATCAAGCTTTCCACTTGTGCTGCTTGTGAAGGTTTTAGGGGAACATAGCTCAATCAGGTACCAACAATGGGTCCACACCGAATGCAGACAATTGATACAACAGAAGATACATCCCCAGGAGCGGGCTTGATAACATTCACGTCCTCCAAGTGTTAGTGCAGGTCAATTCCTTGAGGCTCCAGTCATGAGAAGGAGTGCTTCTGTGCACTGCACTGCACACAAGAACTCGTTTCTGGAGAGCAGCGGGAAAAAGACCAATAGAGGGCACGGCATAGCTCAGCTGGATAAAATGGCTCAGCCGCCGATGTATATCAATGTAATGTGTGTCCGTGAATAGGAGCCTGATCCATTGCTTTTGAGGAGGGCTGGAAAGAAGTATTCTGTACTGATGCTAGACTTACTAACAGGCTCCCTGTTGGAGTTTGACGTTTCACGCAGACATGCACATTGACACTTTCACCTCAGCTCTATACTGGTGTACTTTAGCTGGAATTGTGCTATTCTTTGGTGCGAGGGAATATGTGTTCAATATGGGCTTAAGGCAGAGAGACTGGCTCACACAGACACCCCGTGGTGTAAAGCGATAGAAACACAATGAGAAAGATTGATTCTCTCACACAAGCCGCTTTCTTGGAGGCTCACACACATCATCTACATTGCACCTTCACAGAAAAGTACAACTGTGAATCTATCATTCCCTTGACTGTCTAAGGGTCTTAAAAATATGTTCTTCCTCAAAATTACAGATAGATACTATAACATCTGACATAAAATTGGAAGTGAGGGACAGCCTCTACATAATGATATAATAATTTAGGGGAGACATACTTTAGTATTGCATTAAATTCATTACCATGAAACATTGATAGTGTAATAGATTACATGGGGTCATTATTTATTTTCCTTGTAAGAGAATGCCATATTTACTTGGACTGATGTCTCCATATATTCAACCCAATGCATTGACGTCACACGCACGTCCTCTATATATCACACACACACACACACACACACACACACACACACACACACACACACACACACACACACACACACACACACACACACACACACACACACACACACACACACACACACACACACACACAGAGTAAATACCCGTGATATATTAAGCTATAACACGTCAGCTGTGATTACATTTTGGTTCTGCAAAATGGGCCCTTTAACATTTTTAATCAGTTTTTGTCAAGATTGAAAAGCATATATAATCCATAACGACAAAGCCGGCACATCTCATTTTGCCAGCAGTTACGCCACTGGACATGTTTTGACAGATCGGGTGGATAAACGCCTAATGACTGGAGTTGTATGGGCTCCGGGAAAGCAAACGCTGTTTATACCGGGGGCCTCTGGAGGTTAGGCAGCGGTGCTCTGCCCTGAGGTGCTGTTGCTTTGGCAACCTCCAAATAAAAGTGTGGAGGGTGGAGAGAGAGAGAGAGAGAGAGAGAGAGAGAGAGAGAGAGAGAGAGAGAGAGAGAGAGAGAGAGAGAGAGAGAGAGAGAGAGAGAGAGATATGAATCTTCCAGAAGGATGGAAGCCTCTCTTCTATATCTGTGCTGATGGCTCTGCCACCCTGGCGAATAGAGATGGAGAGGCATGCACAATTGTGGCTACAAAATGACACACCCTTCCGCTTATGAAAAAATCCCAATGAACAATTTGCTTTGACACTGTAGTGGGGAACAAAACCACAGGCTTAGAAGTCATCATCTGAGAACCCTGTCTGCCTCGTTACTTGCCAAAAATAACTGATAGGCAACCTCCTTTAAGGGAGAAAAACTTTTTTTTCACATTGGGCCCTTAATTTTATATCATGTTTTACTCACCCCTGTAACGTGTGTGTCATTTGGAGTTCTGCCGAAGATATTCGGTTTGGTTATATCCATGAAACTGCCATTTTTTGTACGCACAACATGTTTTTAATTTATTACCGAAATTACGCTACACTACCACCCATAACGCATAGGAGGATTGCTTCTGTATTACCCGCAAATTCCAAATTTTCAAAAAAAAACAAGTAATCCACCTACGCAATATGAGTAGTAGCGTATCATATTGAATAAATTAAAATGATTTTCTCCTTTAAGTGTCACGTATACAAAATGTGCCATCACCCAAACAGCTGTGATGGACAAAACATATCTTACATTCAAGAGCATTTACATTTGAAATTACATTACAGACCTATTTTTTTTTTTTAAATGATTTACAAAAAAGGACAAAGGCAAGCTACAGATAAACAGAGGAACAAACAAAACAAAGATATAGCCTTCCAAAGTCAGCTCAGCCAGAGTATAATGCAGCACTGATAAGTGGAGGTTCGTTTATTACCAAGAGAAACACTCAGAAAAGACAAGTCAGTCTAAAGCTTGTAGAATTTAATAGAGTTAAAATGGACAACCCTGCTTCTTTTGCCATAGCTTGTTTGGAGCCACAAAAGAAGTAGCAGAAAGATTAAATGAAACACATGCCTGGAAAAGGCAGTATGAGGCCTTCCTAACATGTCATTCACTCAGTGCTCTGAGAGTGGATGTGAGGCTTTCCTTTTGGCCTGAACTAAGTGAGCACAAATGTGCGAGCAGAGCATCCAAGCACATGAGAGGCTGTATCTTATCTTTTCTCCAAAATGCGAGTATAAAGACATTGTGGTGCCACAAAGCAATCTTGTAAAGACTAAATGAAACATGGGTCACGCACAAAAACATGGTTAAATATCAATGACTGAAAAACATAGAGAACACTAAGTGACTCGTGTGTCGCTCTGAAAAACGGATGTGAGCATTTCCTTTTTGGCCTGTTACCATACTGCGTGTGCACAATGTGTGAGCAGCGAAACAGTCGGGGGCACATGAAAAATACATCTCATCTTTTCTTCAAATGCATTCATGGTGGGAGCACAAAGGGACTAAATGAGAGATGGATCACGCACGCATTCACATGGCTCTCACTAAATACCAGGCACTAACACAGAGCACGCTCACGAATGCTCAGCCTGTCGCTTCTGAAAATGGATGAGAGGATCTCCTTGCGACTCGTGTGTATAAACAGGACTTGATCAAGATATGATTCACCTTGCGGTGGGGTATGCTGTGCTGCGAGGCAGTGCACGAGTGAGTGAGTGGAGAGGGTGTGGGGTGTGTATGGGGGGCTGCGGTGTGGTGTGGTGAGGTGCGGTGCGGTGCGGTGCGTTGAGGGGGCTTTTTAGCTGACGCAGCCTTGGCATCTTCCACAGCCTCCACCGTACTGTGCTGATTAGAATGGTGGGTGCATACACACACATACTGTACACATACACACGCGTATACACACGCTTACAGACACACACACATGCACATATGCACACGCATGCATGTACACACACAAACACAAACACAAACACAGACACGCACAAACACACACACACACACACACACACACACACACACACACACACACACACACACACACACACACACACACACACACACACACACACACACACACACACACACACATGCACACGCACACACACACACACTCATCCGAGTGCCAGTATCATGCAGCCAGCCACTGCAAGTAAGTCAGCCAGCCAGCAAACGTCTTCCCAGCCAGCCAGCCCGCCAGCCAGCGCCCAGCCCAGCTATTGGGGAGCAGCATACAGTAATTGTGATTCACGCTGCCTCTGCGGCGGTCGTGACTTAGTCTCTCGCCGCGGCTGACACGTGTCTCTGATTTAAATCAGTTGTAACTCACGGGTGGGAATGATAGGCATCAGAGCCACAGCAAATTAGGCTTTTCATAGCCGGGTCCACATTAGCCCCCACCAACCAGCCAACCAACAGTTATTCGCTCGCTGTCACTGTCCCAGTCATTACTCATGCAACTTCACTTCCCGCCTAGCCCAACCCCAACCCCCCCCACCCCACCCCCCGTCTATTTGCCCGAAAGGTCAACGTGATGAACATTTAATTTGCGGCCAATTTAATGATCGTTTATTGCGGGGAATATAAGCAAAGGGATTAAAATATAACCACACTCAGCGACCTAATCTCATGTACTATGAGTGGTGTGTGTGTGTGTGTGTGTGTGTGTGTGTGTGTGTGTGTGTGTGTGTGTGTGTGTGTGTGTGTGTGTGTGTGTGTGTGTGTGTGTGTGTGTGTGTGTCACTGTGTGAGTGAAAGAGAGAAAAGACTGTGTCTGTTTTTCATTCTTTTAAAAACTGAGGCGGTCAGCCTATATTTATTCATGTCATTGTGTTGTAAGAATTACACTGAGAAAATGCTTGAATGATTTTCTGCCGAGTTTTCATTAAAATAAATCTCCATAAAAAAAAACACACACACACACAGCGAGCAGTGAGAGATAAAGGAATGGAATAAAATGCTTCTTTTCTATCACAGCCCTGTTCTCATAAATATTGTAATTGTCCAGTGATGGAGGAAGGAGCCTTTCTTACCCAGAATTAACTCTTTTGCCCTGAGAGAGGAAATTGAAGGCTTTACTGCCGGCTGTGTGTCTGTACATGTCAGCATGTGTGAGTGTGTGTGTGTGTGTGTGTGTGTCTGTTTGAGAGAGAGAGAGAGCGAGAGAGAGAGATAGAAAGAGAGAGAGAGAGAGAGAGAGAGAGAGAGAGAGAGAGAGAGAGAGAGAGAGAGAGAGAGAGAGAGAGATTGTGTGTCTGTCAGTAAGCCAATGTATGTAGGTGATAGGGCTGAAACGACACGCTCAACTCATGATTTGGTTCGTGTCAGGATTTGTGACCTAGGATTCGATGCACCCCACGATTTTTAAAAAATGTATCTTTTTAAATTAATTTATTAGCTTTTTTGTCCATTTGCCAACAGTTAAATAAAATTAGAAATAGAAAAGTATGATAGTTTATAGGTAGAACAAGTTGCAAGAGGCTACTAATATTTTTTTAAGTTTAAAAATAATAATGGTGATGATTTGAGGCTTCGAAGCACTATCACATCATATCATGTGATTGTTTTTAGGACTGAAGGATAACAGAATGTTGAAAGGGTGCATCATGATACTTACAGTGCAGTATCCTGACTCTGCATATCCTGATTTCTCGGTTCGATACAATATTGTTACAGCCCTTGTATGTGAGTAGTGAGTATGTGTTCTTGCATTTTTTTTCTTTTTGTGAATGTGCAACTGCCTCTGTACTTGAATGTGCACTTTGTATCTTCCATCGAATCTATTTGGCAGATCCATTTTAGTGTGTGTGTGTGTGTGCGTGTGTGTGTGTTTGAGTGCGTGTGTGCCTATGTGTGTCTGTCTATGTGTGTGTGTTGCAGTGCGTCGTGTGGGATGTCGGCACGTGTACGCACTGCAAAATAAGGCTCCGCTGTCAGCCATATCTGCCATCTGAAATTTGCAGTGTAGCCTCTTAGTACATACAACCCCTGATAAGCGCGACAGGTCTCCTGCACACCCCAATGCCCTTCAGCATCCGTCTGCCACCATCTCTTTGCCTTCCCCGGGTTCGCCACAAGCTTCTTGGGGTTGGGATCATGTCAAGTGTTGCTGATAAAGACGGGGAACTCTGGTGTCATCAGGGCCCAGGGCTAACTGGAGCTTCCCGCCCCATTTGACGGCTGAGAACCCTTGGGTGATTTCCTGGAGATGGTTTTAGTTGGTTGGTGCTTGTCGGTTGTGTTGTCATGTGTTTGTGCGGTTTCGCATGACTGGAGTGTGTGATTAGACGTTGCAGGAACACACTGAGAAATACACACACGAACACCAACACATATACAACGGCACGTTGCGTGCACATGCACATGCACATGCACACGCTTATGCACACGCACACGCACACGCACACACACACACACACACACACACACACACACACACACACACACACACACACACACACACACACACACACACACACACACACACACACACACACTCACTCACTCACTCACTCCCTCCCTCTCTATTTCTCTGTCTGTCTCTCTCTCTCTCTCTCTCTCTCTCTCTCTCTCTCTCTCTCTCTCTCTCTCTCTCTCTCTCTCTCTATATATATATATATATATGTATTTCTCTGTCTGTCTGTCTGTCTCTCTTTCTCTCTCTTGCCCACATGCTCAACCGCATTATTATTTTTTGAGGAGTGACAGGGTGGTGTTATCAGGCAAAAGCTGTGGCGACTTCATAATTGCATTAGCGGTCTTACGAAACAATCTTTTAAATGATGCCTTTTTGAACCCCTCTGGTTAAATTGCCTGTTTAAAAGAAAAAATGCTACAATGGTAATTGGTCTGGAGGACTTTCAAGTTTCCTTTGTTCCCCCGAATCATGTAGCAGCATGCAATGACAGCAGCGGCAGCAGCAGCTTATAACACTGTGATTCTATATCACTCCCCTTCAGAGAAGCTGACAGGGGGGGGAACAAAGGGGTAATTTGTCACAGGCCCAGGGAGAAAGGGGGGTACCCAGGATGGCGTGCTACCAGAAGACTTTGTCCCGGGCCCAGCCAAAGCTTTGAACGGCACCTACTCCCCTTCTCTTCCATTCATCAGTCGCTTTTAGCAGCAGATTGCCACTTTACGCGAGTGCTAAGACATTAGCATCTACTGCGGCTCTGCATAGTAACACAGGCGGCTTAATGGCCTACATTGCCTCTTTGGCTTCGATGTTTAAAGAGAGAATGTATTCAGTGACTTTTTTGGGGGGTGATAATACCACTTGCAGACACCGTTTTCATTTCTAAAAGACTGTTGAAAGACACCTATTGAAAGGAAACTCAACAGGGTGATGGGCTGTAGCTCAGTCAGCAGTGACACCAACCGTACTATAACTGACGACAATAGCACTGATGGGGCACAGACTGCTGCTTATGCTGCTTTACAAGGCTATGACAATAACACACTCCTATTTAACACTGCAGTAACACGGACACACACACATACTTACACACATACGTACGCACACACACATTTTGTCACTCTCAGTCACACTACAGTACACACACACACACACACACACACACACACACACACACACACACACACACACACACACACACACACACACACACACACACACACACACACACACACACACACACACACACACACACACACACACATATGCACCCCAATCCCCCCCCCCACACACACACACATGCACCCCTCCCCCCACTCACCCCATTGTTCACTGCTAGTGAATACAAAAATAGCAAGAATGTGAAGTTCAGGCTTTATTCATGTCCATGAACTTTCCCTGTATGGTAGCCTATCTGCTGCACTAATTGCAGTGTGCAAAAGACTTCATTTGTTGCTCCAAGACAGCATGCTAAATTACCGTCCTCTCCTCAGCCGCTCGAGCGTGCCTAAGCCCAGTTTTATCGACAGCAAAAAAGTCTGCTGCTGTACGATAATCCTAATTTTATCGACACATAAGTCTTACTCCATTAGATTCACCCCACAGTAGTCCGCCCTCTCTCTCTCTCTCTCTCTCTCTCTCTCTCTCTCTCTCTCTCTCTCTCTCTCTCTCTCTCTCTCTCTCGCTTTCTCTCTCTCTCTCTCTCTCATACACACTCTCTCTCTCTGCCACCCTCTCCTATCCCTCCCCTCTCTCTCTTTCTCTTTCTCTCTCTCTCTGCCACTTTCTGCTGTACCTCCCCTTTCTTTCTCTCTCTCTGTTTTTCTTCCTTCATCCCCCTCTCCTCTCCCTACATCTTTCCATTTCTCCTTCTCCTCTATCCCTCTGTCCCACAACCCTTTACCGTGTATCTTCTCCTCTATCCTCTGCTCTCTCTACCTCCCTCTCACTACTTCTCTTTTCATCTCTCTCTCTCTCTCTCTCTCTCTCTCTCTCTCTCTCTCTCTCTCCATCTGTCTGTCTGTATCTCTCTCTCTCTCCTTTATCCCTCGCCCCCCATATCTCCTCTATCCCTTGTAACCTTGAGAAGCAGCAGTAGCTTCGGTAGCAGCACTGCCTTTCAGGAGGATCTTTGATCTCTCTGCAGCACATGCACGCACGGACGCATGCACACGCGCAGGCACACTCTCTCTCTCTCTCTCTCTCTCTCTCTCTCTCTCTCTCTCTTTGTCTTTCTCTCTCTTCCTCCTCTCTCTTCTCTCTCTCTTCTCTCTCTCTTCTCTCCCCACCCTGCTCTCTCTCTCCCTCTCTTCTCTCTCTCTCTCCTCTCTCTCTCTCTCTCTCTCTCCTCCTCTCTCTCTCTCTCTCTCTCTCTCTCTCTCTCTCTCTCTCTCTCTCTCTCTCTCTCTCTCTCTCTCTCTCTGGCTGCCATCTGATTAGGATGCCCGCCCACAGCCGCGGTAGCTCAGGGTCACTTTTACAGGTGAATTTACAGTCCGGTCACTCAGCAGCCACACAGGGTTCTGCTGCGGCCGCGATTTCAACACTACCTTCCTCCCCAATCACCCCCCACCCCCCCACCACCTCCACCTCCACCCACACCCGCACCCCTGCCCTACACCCCGGCCGACCACACCACAACCATCTCGTCCTCCACCCTTCACCCTCTTCTCGTCTCACCTCTTTCCACCTCTCCACACTTCTTCTCCGTGGGGAGTGTCGGAGAAACCAACTCAATTAACAGAAAATACAGCGAAGGCTGAAATACTGCGAGTGTCCACGAGATGCCTGCTAAAGATAATATGTTTGGACAGTTACGGCAGGGGCCTTGGGCCCTTCTCATCAGCCCCGCATCATGTTTTATAGGCTGAGTTAAAGCCAGCCCAGCCAGCGTGCCGTCGGGACAAAGCCCGGAAAAACGACAGGCTTCAAGACGGGTTGGTGTGAACTGTAAATCAGAGCTATAGGCCTACCTGGTGCGCCTGGCCAGGTCTGGTACCCGATAGCCACGAAGGTTTACACACACACACCATTGTAACTTTCCGTGTGTCAAGGAACCAGACTTGAGCAAAACTAGGACATGAATGAAACACCTAAAAAAGTATATGCACCATCAGGTGTTCAGACAACCAGCTAAACAAATCTCAGATCTCTCTACGATCATTTATCAGAGGAGTAATTGTCAGAATATGAAAAAAGATAAAGTGTGTTTTACTTTGGGAAATTAAGTAGCAAAAAAAGAAGATAGTGCTTGGGTTTGCAGAGAGAGCTGTCAAAGCTCTCGGCTCCCACTGTGCAAAGCAGGTTTGCCGTGCGCCGCCTCATAGACACTTAGCAACATCACAGACAGTGATGACAAATCATGTCTCGGGAGCTGCTGGATCAGCACAAAGAAGAGCAGAGTAGCAAGCACACAGCAGATGCTAAGTTGTTAGCCATCAGCGCGGCAGACTTTTATGACTGTGCAAGCAGTTACTGAATCTTCACATAGTTTTTATTGAAAACGCTCACTCTGCTTTGAAAAAAATCCCCACCCAGGGTGTTTCTCTGTGTGTGTGTTTACTACGAGTGATTTACAGAATGTATTCAGACCTGTTTAGATAAGGGCATAAGCTCTGAATAAATTTTGAGATAGCACTATTTTTTTGCATTTTTTTCTATCTTCAGCTGTCTGAAAGTGTCAAACAAAGCACCGCATGCTGTCAGCGCTCTGTATTGCTAAACATGGATACCCTTTGATTTTTCGCTGCAGAAAACCAACATGTCATTTTCATGGCATCACGAATGGTGGTCCAGTGTCAAGTTTGATATGAGCCATTACCTCCGCTGTCTACTTGTCATGCGTCTCTGACCTCGGTATGGTTAATGAAAATGGCGGGAAGATGTACTAGTAATGACGCTAATCAAATAAGTCTACAAGAAGCCTAGCAGGCCTAGCTATTTTCTTGCTGTGGACTCAAATGCAAAACCGATCCGATTACTAAGACTAGGAGAAATATTTGAGCTTTGCACTCTGCTTGTCATGCCTTGTTGACCTCAATGTAATTGTTATGGACAGAGGAGAGATGTACACTATTTCTCAATGTCAAGAAAGCATGCCTGCTAGCATACTTACTAGTCCACAAAGCTGCAGACAAGACTACATGCCTCACTGGCATTTTAATCGGTCCGTCATTGAACAGGCTTGTAAGTGTGAAAGTGCACGTGTGCTGATTTTCCTCATTTCAGGATGCACACAAGGGATCTTTTGGTAGTGTTTGTTCTGCGGTGCGAGATTAAGGGAGTTGCTGCAACAAGAGCAGCAAATTCTGGGAAATTACATTACATGATTCTGCAATAACAAATAACTCCCAAGATACTACGTAGCAACGAATGTACTGACGCAAACAAATTGTCCAGTTATTTTATAAATTAAGTTATGTAACAACTCTAAAACAATGAGAACTTAGATCGAAATGCTCATGTGCCACGCAAGTGTAGAAAGTTTAAGAATTGTGAGTATGTACTTAGCAGAAAGGCTCGATCATTGCAGCCTTCAGCATTCCAAGAGCCAGCACTCATACGGTCACAAGTGTCCTTGACATGCTTCCTGGGAGGAGAAAACACTCAGAGGACTCAGTTATCATGACAATATACCAGGTAGAGCCAAACCTACTAGGAACTCACTGCCTTCTACTGTACGTGCCATGCTTATCTGAGGTCATAGTCTTGTTGCTGTGCTTGAAGGAGAGACCTAGTATTAACTATTAACTTTGTGGAGTTCCCGCAATTCAATTTCTGGTCACTAGGGGTGTCTAGATTTATAGGTCAGCAATGGTGAAGAATCTTTAGAAAGGTCCTGGTTCCGGTTCATGATCCGGATCACCACCGGAATTTAATCACTTGTTCCTTGGGTCATTACTAACAACTCCACAAAGTTTCAGCCAAATCCGTTCGCAAGTTTTTGAGTTATCCTGCTGACAGACAGACAGACAAACAGACCTTGGCGGAGGTAATCAATCGAGTAACCATGGAAAAGTGAAATATATAAATATATATATTTGGCCCTGGTTGTGGCTCAAAAAGGCACTGAGGGTTATGTCGTAGACCCAGGTTGGAGGTCCAGAGGCTGTCCAACCCCATTATCTCTCCCCTCCCATTACTTTCCTGTCTCCTCTCAAACTGCCCAATAACGACAAGAAAAGCCCAAACAAAACAATAAAACAAATAAATAAAAAAGAAAAGTAATACAATTGCAGATGTAATGCAGATGCATTCCATGCAGGCACGACTCATGCCCGACCAAATGTTTGTTTCAGCCAATGATCCCCTGCTCCAGCTGATCCCAATTAGCACGCCTCTTTAGCCAGGTTAGATTAACAAATTATTGACATTGCATGAAATTAGGATCACAGGCAGGCAGAAGCAACATGATATGAGGCAGGAGGACCCATTTTGCTTTCTCAAGGTGTTTGTCCACCTCTGGAGTAATCAGGCGAGCCCAGGAGCTCTGCCGTCCACTCGTAATGCCTAGCTGACCTCGGGGAGGTTGATAAGGACGGAGAGAGAGAGGAGAGGACGGACAGACGCAGAGAGAGGCAATCAGAGTAATCGGACGTGGCGCCATCCCTCACTCTGCTGCTCAACTTGTTTTTCTCCTTTTTTACCCCCCCCCTCCCCTCCTTTCCCTCTCCTTCCTTCCTTCCTTCCCACCACCAACATCACCCTGCATCTCTGGCAGCCGGAGTCAAGCTGTCTGAGGTGACTGTAAAATAAACTACATGAATGTTTGATGCCTGGCACGGAGAGCAATAAATCACCCACGGCGACAGCAGCTGATGAGGAAGAGATAGAGGGACAAAGAGAGAGAGAGAGAGAGAGAGAGAGAGAGAGAGAGAGAGAGAGAGAGAGAGAGAGAGAGAGAGAGAGAGAGAGAGAGAGAGAGAGAGAGAGAGAGAGAGAGAGAGAGAGAGAGAGAGAGAGAGAGATATGGGTTGGGGGTGGAATGGGAGGATGAGAGGATTAATAAGAGAGATACAATGGAAGGATGCTACAGAGCTGGACTGGCCACCAGTGTCACTTTCCTCCCTCCTTCCCTGCCTACCAGCTTTGCCATTTGGGGCCTCACATAACTCTTTCTGTCTCTCTCACTCACTCACTCACTCACTCACTCACTCACTCACTCACTCACTCACTCACTCACTCACTCACTCACTCACTCACTCACTCACTCACTCACTCACTCACTCACTCACTCACTCACTCACTCACTCACTCGCTCGCTCGCTCTCTCTGTCACACACACACACAAACACACACACACACACACACACACACACACACACACACACACACACACACACACACACACACACACACACACACACACACACACACACACACACACACACACACACACACACACACACACAAGCACCTACAGTACACTCGCCCCATTCGCTCTTTCTCTCTCTTTTCAAAGTACTTTGTTCACCTTCATCTATCCTCCGAAGTCCCCCCCCCCCCCTATATTTTCTCTTTTTTTGGTTGCTTGCTTGTTTTGTGTCCCTTGTTCATGCTCTGTTCACCGCCATCGTGTTTTTGTGTTTGCCATGTAGAATATGTCATATAGCTCAACTCTCCTCTCCTCTTGGGCTGTCAGACATGCCTGACCGGCGTTTCATTTTGGCACAGACTGACTCAGGCTCTGGCTCTGGTCCGCAGAGCTCTCTCCTGGGAGTGGGGCCTAACATCTGTGTGTGTGTGTGTGTGTGTGTGTGTGCGTGTGTGCGTGCGTGCGTGTGTGTGTGTCTGTGTCAAGTGTATGTGAGAGAGCGTGAGAGGGGGGGGGAGAGAGAGAGAGAGAGAGAGAGAGAGAGAGAGAGAGAGAGAGAGAGAGAGCAAATGTGTGCGCTTACTCAAGTGTATATTGTGTGCATTTTTAAGAGCAAGTTTGTGTGCATGCGTGTGTGCATGTGTGCGTGCGTGCATGAGTGCGTGCCTGCGTGCGTGTGTGTATGTGTGTGTGTGTCTGTGTGTGTCTGTGTGTGTGTATGAGAGAGAGAGAGAGAGAGAGAGGGAGGGAGAGAGGGAGGGAGAGAGAGAGAGAGAGAGACAGAGAGAGAGAGAGAAAGAGAGAGAGAGAGAGCAAATGTGTGTGCTTGCTCAAGTGCATATTGTGTGCGTTTTTAAGAGCAAGTTTGTGTGCATGCGTGTGTGCGTGCGTTCGTGCGTGCGTGTGTGTTGGTGTGTTGGTGTGGGTGGGTGCGTGTTTGAGCAAGTGTGTGACCTTACCTTCAGTCATCTGGGACCGAGGGAGGTAGTGAGGGAGGAAGAGAGGGAGAGAGGTTGGTGTGTAGAGAGAGAGAGAGAGAGAGAGAGATGGAGGGAAGGAGGGAAGGGTAGAGAAATAGCTATGCTGAGTGCTGAAAAGTAGAGGCGGGGGGCGTCACTGGTATTCTTTGGTGGGTTTTATGGGAGTTTTAAGGGCTGAAAATTGTATCAGCCAAACACTCACTGAGAGAGAGAGAGAGAGAGAGAGAGAGAGAGAGAGAGAGAGAGAGAGAGAGAGAGAGAGAGAGAGAGAGAGAGGCAGACAGACAGACATGGACAAAAACAGGTAGAGGCAGACAGAAGAGAGAGAGAGAGAGATGGTGAGAGACAAAAATATCACCTCTGACCCTATACACCCAGCACAGCTATTCACACTCTTGCCTTCAGGGAAAAGGTAGCGCAGTATCCCATGCAACACCACACGCTCTAGGGACAGTACCTACCCACAAGCCATCCGCCACTTAAATATGCACTTGCACTTTACAGTTACTCCACTATCTGGCCTTCCTACCTCTCTTCTTTACTTTGCACAATGTTACTACAATTCTGCCCAAAACGCGCACTTGAAATATTTCATTGCATTTTTCAATGTCTCCGATGTTTTTGTATGTCATTCCCTGTTTATTTATTCATGTACCCCTCCTGTTTCTTTCACCCGCGCTCCTAGTTTTGTGTCTTTAGTTGTTTTGTTGTATGTGTGAGCACAGCAAATAACATTCCTAACAACTGTATTTTATACTGTTGATTTGGCTAAATAAAATAAAACTTGACAAAGGCCAAGAGTTACTAAGGGTACACAAGGTACTAAGGGGTTTGAAGAGAGAGAGAGAGAGAGAGAGAGAGAGAGAGAGAGAGAGAGAGAGAGAGAGAGAGAGAGAGAGAGAGAGAGAGAGAGAGAGAGAGAGAGAGAGAGAGAGAGAGAGAGAGAGAGAGAGAGAGATCAAACAGAGAAAATCACAGAGGAAGATGCAGAAGATACACCGAGCACAAAAGCAGACGGAAAGAGAATGAGGGGGATTGAAAGCAGTAAAAACAAGAATAGGTAGTGAAGTGCAGAAGACACAGAGAGAGAGAGAGAGAGAGACGTGAGAGAGGAAGGGGAATACATCGAGAACCCTCAAGTTCAATTTCCTCCCATTCCTCAGTCACTCGTGTACTCACAAAGTGCTTAGAATAGGCACAGCGCACACAACATCTGAAGGATCCGAGGGGATTGTCTCAGTCCAATTATCCGTAGCCCATCCGAACGCTACTATGCAGGCCTTCTTGGATGGTACCAATGGGAGATCGTGCTGCTGTGTACAGAGTTCAGTCGCCTTCAGTAGTGCTCTTGCGGTTAGGAGAGGAACTGGTTCAAATGTGAGAGTAGCCGAAATACAGTACATGAGAGAGAGAGAGAGAAAGCGAGAGACAGCAAGAGAGCGAGACAGAGCAAGAGAGAGAGACAGAGACAGAGAGACTTTGTGTGGGAGCAATGGGAGACTGTATTGAGTACCGTGTTTAGTAGCGTTCAGATGCCTTTTCTCAGCTCAGGGAAACTAGTTCAAATGTGAGTGTGTGGTGTGGTGGCAAGAGACATAGAGACCGGGACAGAGAGAGAGGGGGGCGTGGGGGGGCAGAAAGGTCTGTTGTATAGCAAGCAACAACAGTAAATCCCCTCTCTCCTTTCGCCTCCCCGCTCAGCCTTATCATGGCTTCTCCACCGGTGCTGGACCTTTCCCCAGTGTGCTTAGACTGTGGGCCGAAGAGAGAGGGAGGAGGACCGAGAGGAAGAGAGAGGGAGGAGAACCGAGAGGAAGAGAGAGGGAGGAGGAGAGGAGGAGGAGGAAGAGTGAGGGGGTGGGGTGCTACAAGCCCCTGCATATTCCTCCAACACTTGGAGGAGGCTTTGTGCAAGCTACAAAACCAAGCCGTGATTATGCCTTTCTAGCCCCCACCACCCTCCCTTCATCCACACCACACTTGCTCCTTCCCCACTTGTCAGCCCTTTTTTGATAACTGGTGGCATATGCATTCAAATGTGTCTTTGCAGGTGCTCTTATTTGCCCGGAAAAAGCTAATCCATATCCGACAACAACAAGAGGAAATAAATCTTCCTTTCTCTCGAAATTACATTTTAATCCTGCCACTCTGGCTAACACAAAAAAGGTGGCGGTGGCGCCGGCGCGTCCGTGTGAGTGTGTTTGTGTGTGTGTGTGTGTGTGTGTGTGTGTGTGTGTGTGTGTGTGTGTGTGTGTGTGTGTGTGTGTGTGTGTGTGTGTGTGGGTAGGGGTGCTCGTTTGTTAAGCGAAGAGAGACTTTTTTGAAAGTCGGGAAGGAAAGCAATCTCACGCTTTTTTCACACAGCTGTGTGTGTGTGTGTGTGTGTGTGTGTGTGTGTGTGTGTGTGTGTGTGTGTGTGTGTGTGTGTGCGTGTGTGTGTGTGCGTACGTGTGTGTGTGTGCGTGCGTGCGTGTGTGCGTGCGTGCGTGCGTGCGCGTGCGTGTGCGTGTGTGTGTTCCTGCCTGCGTGCGTGTATGCGTGCGTGCGTGTATGCTTGCCTTTGTGTGCGTGCATGTGTCTCTGTGTCTTTGTGTGTGTGTATGCCTACAGTATGTGTTTCCAAAAAGCCTCAACCTTCTCACCCCTCCTGGCATATTAAACGGCCAAGGGAGCGAGCGGCTATGGCACCACCAACAACAGCAGCGGCCACTTTCGGCCAGCTATCTTACACCAACATGGCGGCCCCCCTCACTCAGCCAGCCAGTCAGCATGGCGGCAGTCAAGTCAGTCAGTAACGGCAGTCGATTGTTTTTTGCCCTCCCCTGCCTTTTGTTTCGGTGAGTTCAAAAAGCTCTTAGTGCGGCGAGGTTGCGGGGTGTTATTGATGCGGTCTGCACTCTCTCGCCAGGTCTGAGGGAAATAAAAAGGCAGCACTCAATCTGCAGGGGCCCCTCTGGAACCCCCGAGAAGCACGCGGGTGAATTACTCACTTAATTAAACTGGCTGCTAACAGGAGAGAGGAGGAAGGAAGTGGCTACACTCTTCCCATACAAAACACTTCAACTGTGTGACTTTAGCGCACACACGCGCACACACACGCGCGCACACACGCACACACATGCGCGCACACGCACACACACACACACACACAAAGTTTTTTGCTCCTCTGTTGCTTTTCTTTTTGTTCCTTTCATTTACTCATTCTTTCTCTTTTTTTCTTCCTTTCTTTATTTCTTTCGTTTGTTCTTTCTATTGTTCTTTCCTTCTTTTTTCGTTCTTTCTTTCTTTCTTTCTTTCTTTCTTTCTTTCTTTCTTTCTTTCTTTCTTTCTTTCTTTCTTTCTTTCTTTCTTTCTTTCTTTCTTTCTTTCTTTCTTTCTTCCTTCTTTGTGCCATGTTTGGTAGCATACGCTCTGCTTCTATTAATTCCACTACATCTCCGTTAGATGTCAGCCAATAGAGCCTAACCTCTCCTGAGAGACATTTCAAAAACATAAACACATTTACACATCATTTCCTGTGGGGCACAAATAGGGATTGAAATACAGATGAAATAAAGACTCTTAACATTCTGCCCATTAAGCGAAGTATAAATACTTCCAAAAGGTATCTTGTAAGTGTAACGTATAAAAGACCACAAAAACCCACGCGTACACACTTACACGCACACAAGCACGCACGGCCGCTGACAGCTTTGGCTGGGCCTGCGATAAAGTCATCTGAAAGGGTCCCCTGAACGAATAAATGCAATGTAATGAGGATCCAATTCTGCCCCCCCTCGCTCCCTGGGCCCAGAACAACTGACCCCTGACGTACGCACGCACGTATGCACACACAAACGCATGCACCCACACACACTCAAACACACGCACTCGCTGACAGTAAAAAAAAAAAAGTAAGGTCTTGGCCTTGGAATAGGCCCCATCCTGAGTGAGGGGAGTACAGGCCGGGCCTCAGCAGCGCTCTGTGCTTTGCGCACTGTGTTGTGGAGTGGACATCTTTGGCCACTCTCATCTCCGCGCCAGCTTTCACGCTTTTTACTGTAGCTTCCTCTCTGGGGAGCCCTGCCGAAAAGTAGGACATGTGAAAAATGAGAGCCATTCTCTGATCAACATATGTTTCTCGCAGGCTATGCGGGAACGCGCTCCAAAAAAACAATGGAGGGCAGCAGAATGTTGGCCCGGGCCGAGTGAGATTTCTTGGCAGCCCTAATAACCTCCATTCCTTTTTTATTCCCCCCCCTACTCCCTCCTCCCTTCTCTCCCTTCTCTCCCTTCTCGTTCTCTTTTGTTTCGGCCCTTTTGTCTCTACCGTGCCGGGTGTTTCAATGCACATGCCTCACAGTTTACCCACAAGCTTGCCCTTTTCCCAGTAACCCCCATCATTTACTATGCGTGTTCAATGTTTTGCAATTAGGCGCTCCTAATGCAACACAAAAAAGACACACTCCTGAAATATCCAGCAATCAGTCATTTTGTTGGTCAGCAGATACTTGCATACCTAGTGTTTAGATGGAGGGAGAGGGATGGTCTGTGGGGACGGTGTGTGTGTGTGTGTGTGTGTGTGTGTGTGTGTGTGTGTGTGTGTGTGTGTGTGTGTGTGTGTGTGTGTGTGTGTGTGTGTGTTGTGTGTGTCTGTGTGTGTGTGTGTGTGTGTGTGTGTGTGTGTGTGTGTGTGTGTGTGTGTGTGTGTGTGTCTGTGTGTCTGTGTGTGTATGTGCGCGCGTGCGTGTGTGTACTTGTTTTTGAAACCTTGTTCGGAATAGCGACTGTACAAATACCTACCATATAAGGACCTGATAATAATAATAATAATAATAATTGTATTTGTATAGCACTGTATCATACAAGGCATGCAACTCAAAGTGCTTAACAAATGGGAAAAAACATCATTGTTAGAGATGGATTTAAAATGAGAAGCAGAGAGGAGAGACAAGACAGCAAGAAGACAGAAGAAGAAGACAGATAGAGATTGTAGAGTCATAAGGTCCACGTAGGTTGGGCCCAGGATTCTTAGAGGAGTAAGGACCACAGTGGCTGGGTCCAGCATAAGTCATAGATACAGTGGTGCTCATATGTTTACATACCCCAGCAGAATATACGCTTTCTCTGCGATTTCTCACGAAATATGACGGATTACACAAAACCTTTTTTTTCACTCATTGCTAGTGACTGGCTTAAGATATTTATTAGCAATATTCTGTGTTTACTCTTTCAAAAGCATGATCACAACCCAAACTACCCAAATGACCCTGTTCAAAAGTTTACATACCCTAGTTTCTGATGCTGAATATGGCCCTGTTTAACATCAAGGACCGCTCTAAATTGTTTGTGGTAGTTGTGGATAAGGCTCTTAATGTTCTCAGATGACAAAACAGCACATTCTTCCTGGCAGAATGGTTGTTTCTTATAATATCTTTGGGTGTCTTGCTGGAACCTAGATAAGGTTAGGGATTTTTTTGGTCAGGGCACAGTTTAGCATTCACTAGTTTTAAACACTAGTAAAACACATTGGGGTCAAAGGAAAGTCCTCAAAAAGATGTCAAGACAAGTGTGTGTGTGTGTGCGTGTGTGTGTGTGTGTGTGTGTGTGTGTGTGTGTGTGTGTGTGTGTGTGTGTGTGTGTGTGTGCGTGAGAGAGAGAGAGAGAGAGAGAGAGAGAGAGAGAGAGAGAGAGAGAGAGAGAGAGAGAGAGAGAGAGAGAGAGAGAGAGAGAGAGAGAGAGAGAGAGAGAGAGAGAGTACGCATACAGTATGTGCGTGTACTGTAAGTGTGACTCCAGATTTGTGTACTGTGAAGCAACGGATGGAGAGGAGAGGTCTCTCCTTGTCCTCCCTCCATCTTTTCCATCTAAAGAAAAGAGAGAGAGAGAGAGAGAGAGAGAGAGAGAGAGAGAGAGAGAGAGAAAGGGAGAGGTGTGCTATCAGGTAAACGGAAAAAAGGAGGCCAGACTCCTCTGTCGTCGAACAGTTAAAATCTGAAGACTGCGTATGTTTTTCAAGGTTTTATGTTTATTTATGTTTTATTTTATTATTATTTTTACCTTATGTTTTATCTTAATGTTTTAAATGTTTTTTTTTTTTACTCTAATTCATTTCCCTGTTTTCCTTTCATTTACATTTGTTAACTTTGTGAAGCACATTGAGTTGCACCTGTGTATGAAATGCGCTATATAAATAAACTTGCCTTGCCTTGCCTTGCCTAAATGGGTCCCTGCAGAGAGCTGGGCACGTGTGGCTGATTTGATCTGTCCGTGATGAGCACCAATAAGAGCGCTCTGACACGGCCCCCCCATAGCGGGTTCAGCGCAGGGTAGCGACCCCGCGGCTGTCAATCAAACTTGAAAGCCGGGTCATAGGTACGCCATGGCCAACAGGCTTTCTTGCTTTCTTTCTCACTGCTTGCAAATTAGAGGGAAGCTTCTTGTCAGCACATATACACTGACGGACACGCTGACAGACAAACAGATGGACACACACATGAGTGTGCGCACACATACTGTATACAGTACACATAAGTGTACATGCACACACGGATAGACGTGCACACACACACACACACACACACACACACACACACACACACACACACACACACACACACACACACACACACACACACACACACACAGAAAAAAATGTCATTTACCTGACCTTATCTATCTATCTATCTATCTATCTATCTATCTATCTATCTATCTATCTATCTATCTACCTACCTACCTACCTACCTACCTACCTACCTACCTATCTATCTATCTATCTATCTATCTATCTATCTATCTATCTATCTATCTATCTATCTATCTATCTATCTATCTATCTATCTATCTACAGTATGTCATGTCCACATACAGCACATTGCATGTTCATGTACAGAGAGAGAGAGAGAGAGAGAGAGAGAGAGAGAGAGAGAGAGAGAGAGAGAGTGAGTGAGAGAGAGTGAGAGAGAGGAAGGTTATCAAAGAAGAAGAGAGAGAGATGTCAGAGAAAGAGAGAGAGAGTGGGTGAAGTACATGTGTGCACGAGTACAGGAGGTTCGCGGTGACCTTCGACTGTGTCTTTTATGGAGTGCGTGGAGTGTTGTCCTGACAGAAGAGAGGAGAGGAGAGGAGAGGAGAGGAGAGGCAGGCAGCTGGAGCATGAGGATGTAACAGAGTCCACGTGCCGCAAACACAGACAGCAACAGCAACAACACGAGCAGCATCACTCTCTTTCTCTGAGTTTCTCTCTCTGTCTGTGTCTGTGTCTGTTTCTGTGTCTGTCTCTCTCTCTCTCTCTCTCTCTCTCTCTCTCTCTCTCTCTCTCTCTCTCTCTCTCTCTCTCTCTCTATATATATATATATATATATATATATACTGTATATATATATCTGTCTCTCACACACACACACACACACAAACATACACACACACTTTGCCTTTCATACTTGATCTCTCTCTCTCTCTTTCTCTCTCTCTCTGTCTCTCTCACACACACACACACACACCCACACTGCCTTTCATACTTGATCTCTCTCCCTCTCTCTCTCTCTCTCTCTCTCTCTCTCTCTCTCTCTCTCTCTCTCTCTCTCTCTCTCTCTCTCTCTCTCTCTCTCTCTCTCTCTCTCTCTCTCTCTCTCTTTCTTTCTCTCTCTGTGGGGAAACTAAATCCTTCCCGAGGATGCCCCAGAGATCTTACTTAGCTGTAAACAGACACTACTCTATTGATTGCTTTTTATCTCTCCGCTCAGCATTCCCGCAGATACACTCATACTGATATAAACACACACACGTTCACACACACGCATACACACATGCGCACGCACACACACACGCGCACACACACACACAAGTACACGCACATGCACACACACGCACAAACACGCACACACACACACGCACACGTACACATACACGTACACGCACATGCACACGCACACACACACAGTGTACCTACCCTCACATAAAAGTGTAAGCAAACACATGAGTATGCACATGCTTGTATGCAAACACGCACATGTATGTGTACACGAAAGTGCATACCCAGATCAGTGTCTACACACACATACTCACACACACGCAAAAGCACACACACACACACACACACACACATGCACACGCACACATATTGCTGCATGCACACGCACACTGACGTACACACTCTGGAGTATCTATCAGAAACAGACTTCTCCGCTAATTGTCTCGTCACTTTCCATATTGACCTACAGTAAATGCCCCGGACTAAATCTAATTTGCGTCACCACAAGGCACCCAAAGCATAGATTACTTTAAGGGCCCTGCTCTTATCCAACGCGCAAGCCCTGAATGGATTACCAAATGTGGAGCAAGGTCAAGGCAATGATCCCTCCCCCACATACAAAACCTGAAACATAAATGACTCTTTAATGTGCCGCTCTGTGAAGAGAGAAACGTGCAAACGAGCAAGCAAGAAGGTTGAACTCTCATTACGTTAGCGTGCTATCACGCTCTCAAGCGGTCGTCGTCTCTCCTCGCTTTCTGCTCATGCTTGCGCTAATTCTCGCTGAAAGAAACACATATTAAGGGGATTGTTGCGTAAACACAAAGCAATAGCCCCCGTGGTCTTGCTCCTCGCTCGTACTAATTTTCCACGGAAATAAACACATATTAAGGGAATATTGCGTAAACGTAGGCAATAACCCCGCTAATGGCCCACGTGTGTCTTCATTAGCGAAGCTGTGGTAGGGGTGTGTGGGTGGGTGTTTGTGTGCCCTAGAGTGAATGAATGA
>NC_085860.1:35976518-35986518 GCF_034702125.1 Engraulis encrasicolus | reverse complement strand
GAACAACTCATGCATCAGATTTTAATATTTGTCAATGCCGGGTAATGAGTAGGTTACATGCTAGGTAAAGGGGCTCTTTGGTTTCCTATAAGTGAACATATTAACACACATATCAGCAAATATTATTATTTTGAAAGTACAAGAAACAGGGCATATTGAGAAAACTGAGCAAGACCGTGCTGCATCCTATTACGCTGGCCTACAAGATAATGGTCCTCTTCTTTTGTTTCTTATGGTGAGCATATCAACAAATTATACTATTCTATTCAAATACTACTACGTATCTACTATTCTACTATTGTTGTTGAAATGATGTCCATAAAGTATACAGTGTTAATTTAAAACCCCAACGTTTTATCGTGATTTATTGGTTTCATTCTTCTTTCTCTCCTTAACACCACAGCGTGTCCGTTTCAGCTCCCGAATCGCATTCTCTATTTTCTGAAACTTAATAATAATAATAATAATAATAATAATAATAATAATTGTATTTTTATAGCACTGTATCATACAAGGCATGCAACTCAAAGTGCTTAACAAATGGTAAAAAAACTCCATCATTGTTAAAGATGGATTTAAAAGGAGAGGTAGAGAGGAGAGGCAGAAATAGCAAGAAGGTAGAGGAAGAAGAGATACTGTAGATAGAGATTGTAGAGTCATAAGGTCCACGTAGGTTGGGACCAGGATTCTTAGAGGCGTAAGGTCCATAGTGGCTGGGTCTAGCATAAGTCATAGATAGTCACACTAAATTTGGGTGCTCAGATGCGGCCCCTGGTGGCATCAGGGGTGAGGAAAAACTCCCTTTCGATTGATTCATAGTTTGTAGGGGGAAAAAGCTCAATGAGGTCTGAGAAAAAAAACCTATAGCCAGGAAGAAACCTCAGGCAGAGACCAGCGGCCACCTAGGGGAGCCCCCTGCCAGGGCTGGTTGTGAACAGTAAGGACGCTGCGGCAGCTGGGACACTGTGACGCCTTGGCAGCTAGGAGTGGGCAAGGGTGAAAAGGTGGGTCTTCAGCTGCTTCTTGAAGGAGTCGACGGAGCTAGATGATCGGATCTCGATGATCGGATCTCGATGGGGAGGGCATTCCATCTCTTGGGCGCATAGCAAACGAACGTGGCGTCGCCAATCTTCTTTTGCGGGGGGTTGGAGTCCTTAGCAGCTTGGCATCAGTGGACCTGAGAGCTCGAGCAGGGGCATAAAAAGAGAACATGTCAGAGATGTAACTGGGGGCAAGTCCATTTAATACTTTAAATACTGTCAGCAGAATCTTAAAGTCAATTCTGCATGAGACAGGCAACCAGTGCAGGTCTGCCAAGACAGGAGTGATGTGCTCTCTCCTTCTGGTTCTTGTTAGGATTCTTGCCGCAGAGTTTTGAATGAGTTGCAATTTGCCAATTACCTTTTTTGGCAGGCCAGAGAAGAGAGCATTACAGTAGTCTAGCCTACGGGTGACAAAGGCATGAATAAGTTTTTCAGCGTCTTGTCGGGGGGCCAAGCCGCGCACTTTGTTGACATTTCTAAGATGGAAAAAAACAGATTTTGTTATCTTGTTGATGTGAGGCTCAAAGCTCAAATCCGAGTCTATGACCACACCTATAGTAACCGTATCTTTAATATGCATGCTTAGGTCACCTAGGCTTGAGTGGAGTTTTGCACGTTTTTCCTTAGGGACAATGAGCAACACTTCAATTCAATCCTCATTTAATTTTAGGAAGCTACTGTTCATCCAATCTGTGATGGCAGACATGCATTTAGTCAAGGCATGAATGGAAGTGGTTTGGCTAGGCTCAACAGATATATATATAATTGTTGTATCATCAATTTCATATCATAGCTATGAAAATCAACATTGTGCTCTCTGATGATGGAGCCCAGGGGCAACATATAGAGACAGAAGAGGAGAGGGCCCAAGCAACTACCCTGAGCAACTCCAAAAGGCACATCATACTTGTTGGAGATGTATTCTCCAATGGTGACAAAAAACTGCCTTCCTGTAATATATGTTTTGAACCACTCTAAGACGTGGCCGGACAGTCCTACCCAAGATTCAAGGCGGTCAATAAGTATGTTATGGTCTATCGTGTCAAAGGCTGCACTGAGGTCGAGGAGGATAAGTGCTGAGCCTAAGATCACTAATTATTTTGGTTAGTGCTGTTTCAGTTCTATGATTGGCTCTAAAGCCTGATTGGAATTTTTCCAAGATATCATTCCCAGCCAGGTGTTGATTAAGCTGCTTAAATAACTTGTCTTGAAAGTCAAAATATCTTCGAAGTCGTCATTTCCTTTGTCTGTAATATGCAATCATGAAGATGAGCTGTGACTGCAGTGTTGCATGCATTTTCTTGTTCCTCTGACGGTCTTTCCTCTTTTGATGTAGCAGGCAAAAAAATGTCGGCAAAAGTTGTGCTGTGGTGCAAAATGACGCTTCGCAAATGGCAGGACCAGTTTTAATCAATTTGGTGCCCTAGGCAAGCACCCATTTTCCTTTTGAATGCCCTAGAATAATCAGTGTCAATATAAAGTTTAATGTTTTATTAGGGCTGGGCAATATGACGATATATATCGTTATTGTGATATAAAAGTGTATATCGTGACCTTCCTCCTGTATCGTTTATATCGTGATTGTAAATTGTTGTATACAATTGAAAATCATTTAATTACATTTCATGTTGTCACAATACACACTTTAAGTTTATGTAACTGTAAAAATAACAATAAAAAGATCCATTTTAAAGAAAGGTTGTTTTGCGACATGAAAAAATAAAGAGCAAATAAAGAGAATAACTGAAAACGTATGTAATTGTGCTATATCGTGATATAAAGTAATCCATATCGTGATATAGTTTTTTTTTTCCATATCGCCCAGCCCTATGTTTTATTTCATTTGACATTGTAATTTTGCCATATATGACATTTGACGACCTAGGCGACCGCCCTGTCTGCCTATGCCTATCGCCGGCCCTGGCAAATGGAGTGTAAACCTGGGAGGCCGTCATGCTTCCGGTGAAAAAAAAGCCGTCCTCCTCCGGGCATGGGGGCTGTGGGCAGGGCTTTGAACCGGTTCAAGGAACGAAAACGAAAACCGGGAACTTTTTGTATTTTACAGGGAACAGAAACGAAACTGGAAACGTTATTATTTGTTATGTTCTGGACCGGGAACACTTATTTTAAAATAATGGTAACCGGTTAATACCGGTTAATAACGTTCCTCAAACTAAAAAAAAAAAGTAATTATTTTCCTGCACACGTTACCATGACGGCTGAGGTTCACGTCCTGTGTGACATCAGACATTCTCTGACTGAATGGAGAGAGAGCTGTGGATTACAAAGTCTCCACTCCACATCTTAAATAAGAGAAACCACTGTCATACAAAAGGGCAGAGTTTCCATTGCATCATTGTAAGACATTGCAGAGAAGCGCATGTAAAGCGCACCGAGAATGTTCGGCGTTATTGGCCGCTTCAAATATGCACAAACTCACAATGTCCATCATAGCGCTCCCCGTGACCCAAATCAGCGTGGAGCCCACATTTTCATCATTTAGGTTTATTCTCCGCTTCTCCGCTTAGGTCGTCCCTGAATGACAAAATTCTGGAGGATATTCTTTTCATCCGCTTGAATAAACAGTTTGGAATGTAGGCTGACTCATTTGCACTTCCGTCTTTCTTGGTTAATTAACGTCAGTTAGGCCTATGGGGAGTAATCAGCTGACAGGAACGAAATTAACCGTTCCGGGAACATTATTTTTTTGTAACCGGTTCGGGAACGTCAATTTATTGGTGGAACCCATAACCGGAAACGTTATAATTCCGTTTCTGTTCGGAACGGAACGTTTGGAAAAAAATAACGGTTCAAAGCCCTGGCTGTGGGTCTGAGCTGCCGGCACAACTAATATAAGCACTGGGGCAGCAAAGGAAGGCTCGGATATGGTGGTGAGAAATGTGAACATGGCCTTGGTCATGTGAATGTGGCCTCGGTGAATGTGGCCTTGGCCTTCGCCAGCCCTCTCCCAACCATTTCCTGTCTTCTCTTAACTGTCCTAACAATAAAGGCACAACAATATATTTACCGATAAATGTGGAGAGTACAACACTTGGAGAGTCAAATGTAACATTCAACACTGTCGGTCCTACTCTCTATGTGTTGGATTAATACTGCAACATTTACTGTGCAGGTGCCTTTTGGCTGTTGGTGGTATACCAGCATTCTTAATGCCTTTGTGTAATTTCAAGCATTTCTTTTTGGCTCCCTATCAGAGCCGAAAGCTACAGTATATGGCTTGCTGCTTTATTTTAATTTCATTTGCAACTTGTTTACTCTCAGCCCCATCAGTCAGACCCCCCCCCCCCTTTCCTGCAACATTATTCTACCAAATCGCCCTTCGTCTGCATTAGCACATCTAAGACAAGCCACGCCTTGATAAATCTGTGGGTGGGTGGAATGTTTTGGTAACCTCCCCTGTTTTCCAAACTCTGCTTCCAGACTCACCAAGAAAAATATCGGTGTCTAATGGCGTTTGACAGTGCAACTATGTTTTTTCTCTCTCTCTCCACCCTGTGGTTCATAATGAATAGGTGGCCATCAGAATTACTATGTTTCACTCCCTGCCAAAGGCAAGCTGGATAGATAAATGGATCAAATAACAAGTACTTAAAAAAAAGGATGCAGTGCGTGAGTGTCTGTGTATGTGCATGCATGGGTGTGAATGTGCATATTTGTGTGTGTGTGTGTGTGTGTGTGTGTGTGTGTGTGTGTGTGTGTGTGTGTGTGTGTGTCTCTCTCTGTGTGTGTGTGTGTGTGTGTGTGTGTGTGTGTGTGTGTGTGTGTGTGTGTGTGTGTGTGTGTGTGTGTGTGTGTGTGTGTGTGTGTGTGTGTGTGTGTGTGTGTGTGTGTGTGTGTGTGTGTGCGTGTTGTGCATCTCAGTGTGGGAGATAGAGGGAGAAGGAGAGAGTGTGAGGTGTTATGTGCATGCATGTGTGTGTGCCTACCTGTTTGTGTGTATCTCTGTATTAGAGGGAAGGACAGCGAAAGAGACAGAGACAGAGAGATGTAGAAGGAGAGGGAGAGGGAGCTACAGAACTAGAGACAGTGTGAGTGATGGCGTCTAGTGTGATGGATTATGTCTTACATACTGTATTGTATGGTTGTTTTAGACACGGGGAAGGCTGTGTGTGTGTGTGGGAGGGCTTTGTGTGTATGTGTATGTGTATGTGCATGCAGGGGGTGGGGTTGGGTGGTAGGCGGACAGTAGGGGACAGTTGTCCGGGCCCAAGGAAAGAGGGGACCCAAAGTTGGGTCCTCATTACATTGTATCTATTCAGCTGGGGGGCCCTTTCAGATGACTTAGTGCTGGGCCCGGCCCTGTGTGCATGTATGTGCGACGTGTGTACAATGCGTGTGGCGGGGTGCACGTACCGTATGTGCATTTGCGTGTGCATGTGTGTTGTGTGGCCTATGTGTGATGGATTGTGCATTATATATTCTGTATGGCAGTAACAGATAGAGGCAGGAGGTTGCTACTGTTGTTGTGTGTGTGTGCGTGTGCGTGAGCGTGTGTGTGTGCGGGTGTGTGTGGATAGAGAAGGTGGGGTGAAGTTGCAAGTAGGGTTGGATTCAGCCTATCCATCTCTTTTCCGTCTCTCTCTCTCTCTCTCTCTCTCTCTCTCTCTCTCTCTCTCTCTCTCACACACACACACACACACACACACACACACACACACACACACACAGCACTGTGTGTGTGTGCGCGTGCAGCACTGGAGAGAGAGCGAGGGAGAGAGCGAGGGAGAGGGGAGAGTGAGAGCGAGAGCAAGAGAGCGAGGGAGAGAGCTGTCCCATCTGAGGAATGGGTGTCTGGCCTTGGATGGCCACCCCCCTGCACCCGTCTGCACAGAAGCTGTCTAACTGAGCGTGTCCTGTCTGACAGTCATGCTATCTTCCTCCGCCTGCGTGGCCCGGACCACCCCTCCTCTCTCTTTCTCTCTGTCTCTCTCTCCCCCCCTCCCTTCCGTCCTTCTCTCTATCCCTCCCTCCCTCTCTGTCCTTCCTCCTCCCCTCCTCCACTGCTCTTCACAGTCCACTTGCTTGCAGCAGCACTCTCTCGCTCGCTTTTTCCCCAGTTGAAGGCCCACTGCGTCCAGCAACCAACACCTCCCGTTGCCCCTCCATCCGTAGCCCCCCCCCACCCCCACCACCCCCCACCCCACCCCTAGCTCTCCAATGCCCTCAGCTGTCAACTTGTGATTGACTGGCATATACACGAGTCATTTGCATTGATTTTTTGTGACAGTTACCCAATGGCAATGATAGTCATTGCACTTGTTTTACCATGGAACTTAAAATTAGGTTTTCACAAAACTTTTTGAAGATGATGTATTGATTTAATCTCCCTGCCACCAAGAGGATAGTCCGCCAACCCTCCTCCTTGTTTGTGTCTTAGTGAAGAAATAAAAGCAATTCGCACAGATTCGCACACAGATCTCGCTTAGCTAATTTTAGGCTTTCTTAACCGTTTTGGAGAATGTCTCTCGGCTGCGAATGTCTCTCCGCTGAGGCTTAGAAAGACCCAGCGTCCCCTCCTCCTCAGGGAGCAAATCAAACAAATCATAATCAAACTTCTATATCCCCTCCCGATTGCACATTGGCGAAATCTGCTGTTGCTAGGCAATGGTATGCCATGACTGAGACATCTTAACCTTGACTGTGACAATATTGTGTGGTGTACGCAGACGCACGCACACACACACACACACACACACACACACACACACACACACACACACACACACACACACACACACACACACACACACACACACACACACACACACACACACGTGGGTGCACACAAACCCAACGGTGCATGCACTCACACACGCACACACATACACACACACACACACGCACACGCAAACACACACACACACACACACACACACACACACAAACAGGCACATTTACGCACAAACACACATACAAACTGTTGCTGTGGGCTGTCTGAGGTGTTATGAAGGCCAGACGAGGCTCAGGTGCCCAGTTGCATGGGGTGGTGTGGGGGGTGGTGTGGTCATTAAGAACGGATTACCTTCACTTTTCTGTTGGATTTTGGCCCTCTTTCACATTTTGTTGATAGGCCTGATATTAATATTTTTAGTATGTGCATCGACTTCACAATACATGCCGGTTTGGTTGACTGGGACAATAAAAAAATAGAGTATCTCGTCCGGCAGTCCTACGCCTTGGCCAGTTTAACCAATGAAAGTGAGAGAGAATCATGTGGGGGTTAACGCTTAGCCGTGGCTATTTGTTTTAGTTATTCAAGATTTCGTAGGTATCCCTGACATTCAAAATATGGCATTAAGAGACTTGGAAAGCGTGTTTAATAAATAGTTTGGCTAGCACATGAGGAGCTAGCCATACCTTGGTTGTCAAGCAAAATAACAGCAAACAGTTCAATGCTATATTGATACAAATACAAACACAAATATAAGTCCTTTTATTGTCATTATACAAATTGACGTTATACAATTGACCTAGTTTCACCTGCTGGGGACGAATGACTAGAAAGTCTTTGATCCAGGGGCAGGTGGATGGTGGGAGTCCTAAACGTTTTAACTTGGGGAGAAGATGTCTGGAGTTATAGTGGAGGCTGAGCTATAGTCAATGAAGAGCATCCTGACATAGCTCCCTTTTCTCTCTAGGTGACTCAGCGCAGTGTGGAGAGCAGTGGCTATCGTATCCTCTGTGAATCTGTTTGGACATTACGCAAACGGATGAGGGTCCAAGGTCGGGGGGAGGCAGGCTTTGATATGTCACAACACCAGTTTCTCAAAGCACTTGGGGTGATGAATGGAGTGAGTGCAACTGTGCGAAAGTCATTGAGGTGGTTGTAGGTGACTTTTTTGGAACAGGTATGATGGTGGCAGATTTCAAGCAGGCTGGGATGGAGGCTTGATAGCTAACTAGCACACAAAGTGTAGCTATATTTTTATACATGTAGGTCTACCATTAAAAAGGCTTGAAATGGATCACCACTTGAGTGATAGCATAAAGACGCCCAAAACCAGACATCTGCAGTCTTTGAAGGTGTAAAAAAGTTTGAAGTGAGACAGGCAAGCCATCCGTGGTTCAAGCAGAACCATCAAGCCATTGTTAGTCTCACTATATCCTTAATATTATATTTTCATGCGTTCACTGTTAATGAAAAAAAAACTAAAGCTGCACAAAAATACTGACAGGTTAGGGATGGTTTTGGTCGGGCTACAGCCTAGAATTCTTTCATGTAATAGGCCTGATAGAATTTGGTATTGATGGAGTGGACAATTCGCACACTGACCATCTCGCATTTCACTTTTTTCTTAACCACGAAATGGCGAGTGTGCGGGAGTTTTTTCAAATTGCCTGATGAGTGGCCCATGGGACCCACCTCCTACATACCTGCCAGCTGAGATGTGCCATAAAAAAAACACACAAGGTTAACACTAATGGGAAAAGTTGGAAAAACTGATCCAAAGCTTGTCACTCTTCTGAGCTAATTAGCATACATACAACCCAAACCATGCCCATTTGGGAAGAAGGATCCCTATTTTTCATTGTCCCATAGTAGGTGGCTATCGGTACTTCACCACTCATTTTTCAACATCTACATTCACTAAAGCTTTGATTTACAGTCTGTGGCATGTTATTACGTATTTTTCACACACACACACACACACACACACACACACACACACACACACACACACACACACACACACACACACACACACACACACACACACACACACACACACACACACACACACACACACACACACACATTGCACAGCACTTAATCTGTACTAACGAAAGCTGACTCCGATTTGGAATTAGCTTCTCTGAGTGTGTATGTATGCATATGTCATCTGGTAGGTATGGGTTTATTCAGGTGTCATAGCACTGATTAAGGAACACCCTAAACTGAAGTGTCAGCCACATTTCCTGTGCACATCTTCCTGGGCGCCTAATCCCCACCAGCCTTTACCTATAAAAACACCATGAAAAATATTCAGGGGATTTCGTGCAAAAATCCCACTCGGTCTCCAGGAAGGAAATAAATCGGAATGTTTATGCCAGTTTTCGTGTTCGTGCGCGTGAGAGAGAGAGAGGACCAGGAAACTGAGGGTTGGAGCTCAATCAGCCCAAGCGCCCGCATACACCCTCCCCCTTTCCCTTTCCCCCTTTTTCTCCCGATCAGTGTTGCCAGATTGGGTGGTTACCCGCCCAATTGGGCTACTTGGGATGACCATCTGCGGGTGAAACAAAGGGAAAAATTGGCCATTTGGCTTTTTTTCTGCAATTTTAGGCCCAAAGAAATCAATGCAATGTGTTTACATTGGGCGGAATTTAGCGCATTTTGGCGTTTTTTGAGAACCTTTTGGGCGGGATTTGATCAAACACATCTGGCAACCCTGCTCCCGATTCATTTTTAGATGCAAACGTGGCGGTGGTGATTTAGTGCCTTTCCCCAACCACAACAATTTATCTCATTAGTCTAAGTCATAGCGAAATGTCAGGCGTCTAGCGGTCCGTGTGACAGGCAGAGAGATTCAGCCTCCTCTCCTCCCTTCTCTTCCCCTCTCCTCTCCCCTCTCGTCCTGCCCATGAGCATCAGAATTAGGCTGCGATGGAGCCTTGAAGGACCCCTGTTGGGGCTAAACTGTATGCTGCTCAGCTCATGCTAGCCTGCGGATTATTCTGGAAGATGAGGAACAGAAGGGGGAAGAGGAGGAGGAGGAGGAGGAGGAGGAGGATGGAAGGATGGAAGAAGGAGGAGGAGAACGAGGAGGTGAATCTGACATTTTTTTCACCCTAGCTCAGCGTGATCGAGGAACAAGTCTTGCACACGAACGCAAGATTGCAGGGATCCTTGTCTGCACCCTGCTCTGTTTTTGTGTATCTTTAAAAAAGCAGAGAGAACGTGACCTGTTTTTTTGGGCTTATACAATATGGATGACTCA
>NC_085860.1:35964018-35971518 GCF_034702125.1 Engraulis encrasicolus | reverse complement strand
CGCACGCACACACACACACACACACACACACACAAAGTGACATACTCATATACATAATTTGAGCGTATTCAAAAACGCTTTCTGTTGTATTTTGTATGCATGAGGCAAGAACAGGACACCCTCCGCGTGTATCACTTATAGTGGAGGTAATGTATGGGGCTGGCAGAGAGCATCATTCACCGGCGTGTTTTACCATTATGCCACCGTTTTGTTGTGCTGATTACGGAAATGTCATGTTGTAGCCGCGCCACCGCCACGGCAAATAGCTGAATAACTCGAAAAAGCGTCCCATTCTGAATTTTAAAAGAAACCCCACACATCTCACTTCCTTACTGAAAGCCTATCATACGCAGTAATGCAATCACGGCTGATTTAATAATGGAAAACGGCAGGCACAAGGTCTGCAGTTTCGCAGCGCAGCGGCGGTGTGTTGATGGTTTTTTTCATCATGGCGCACAATTCGGTGACAGTTCAGTTCCAGTTTTGCTGCATGTATCTGTCTACTACGGACGTCTATGTGAGCTCCCCAATCATCTCTCGTTTTTTCTTCTTCTTCCTCCACCCTCTCTCTTTAGCATACACACACACTCCTTTTCCAAACACGTTATTTGAGAACGAAAAATACTCCAATTCAAGCTAAATCAACAGCAGGGTGATGGAGCACCCGGCACACCTCTGTATATTCATCCTGCACGTTGTGAGTAATGGGGGCAGGTATCTTCTGCCGGCGTGGAGTTCTGACAGATGGTATTTTTCCTCCCCCAGTCAAACCCACTTATATAACTTACAAAGCTGATCTGTGTCAGATTTTTTGGAGCGCTCACCTCTTTAAAAATTCATCCCGCTAAAACTTCTATCAGGAGACCAGGGCCTGTTCACTATATGACGGATCCTGACACACACTCTGTCTCACTCCCTCTCTCTTTTTCTTTCCCTCTCTCTGTATTTGGTTTTCTTCCACTTCCTTCTTTTTTTGTTTCCTTCGGCGCTGATATCCTCCAGCTCTGGCACTATCTAGGCCAGGCCTCACTCTTTAAAGTAAACACTTTTCCCAACAACTATTTATATCCGCCGCCTGTAATTGTGAGCTTGTCGTCCCTAGTCGTATCTGGAGAGATAAGCTTAGCTTTATTGAAAATAACTCTCACCCTCCCTCCCTCCCAACCTCCCTCCGTGCCCCGCCCTAGCCCTGGCCCCCAAGTGGAAGACGTTCATGTCATCTTTTTGCAGATTGAGATGACGAGAGGGGCTCTGCCAAAAATACACACGCACACACATTTGGAGTCTCTGCTGCAGCACGCACCATGCTGTGTGCTGATGTGTTTATTTGCTTTCAAATGCACAAACTCACTCACGCATGCACAAACAGACACAAACAAACATGTACACTCGTGTACACACACACACAAACATATGCACGTATGCGCGGCTGCACACCCTGCGTCACGCCCGCGCACGCCCGCGCCCACAAACACACACACACACACACACACACACACACACACACACACACACACAAACAAAATGCTAATTCACCCGTTTTGGGAACACTTCATTCAAAAGCATGTTTGGTTATTCAGTCTCCCTTTGTTATTATCTTGTTTTAACACATTTTTAGAGGTAGGCATTTCAGAGGTAGTCATTCATTCATTCATTCATTCATTCATTCATTCATTCATTCATTCATTCATTCATTCAACACAACCAACAGAGAGGATGCATTTGAACAGGAGCATGTACAGTTCACAGTGAATGCAGAGCATATTGTTGGATTATGATGTGTTCTCAGCGATTACTTTAAATCGAAGTAATCACTAAACACATCATACCCAACCCTGAGCAGTCTGGCAGTCTGGCAGTCTGGCAGGCAGGCGGGCGGGCAGGCAGGCGGGCGGGCAGGCAGGGAGGCGGGCAGGCAGGCAGGCAGGCAGGCGAGCAGGCAGACAGGCAGGCAGGGAGTCAGGCGGGCAGGCGGGCAGGCAGGCAGGCAGGCAGGCAGGCAGGCAGGCAGGCAGGCAGGCAAGCAGAGGGTCTGGCTGGCCATCCTCCTACCTCAACCCACATGGCCCTTCATAATTTGCCCTCCCTCCCTTTCCTCCTCCTTTCCCTCTCTTTAAGTCTCCTCTCAAGAATGATTACCACACTGAGGCGAGTTGCTCATCCTCCAGGGGGTGGGAAACACACAGCGTGGCCTGACAAAACACCTGTGGCCCCATGTAGCAGCATATCTCCAGCAGCAGCAGCCTCTGCCCTCTTTATGTACTCCTCCTCCTCCTCTTCCTCCTTGTCCTCCTCCTCCTCCTCCTCCTTGCTCTTTCTTTCTTGTATCCTTCTTTTCCTCTTCTCTGGCCTTTTTTGGATTTTCAGTGTACTGCACACTGAACCTCTGGGACACTCCTGCAGAGGTGTCATGATCAGAAGGTGGGTAAAATGTGCAGTGGTAACAGGGTACATTGTGTACAAACTCTTCAAAAAAAGGAAAACCAATTTCTGACTGATTGTTGGACGGACTGGAGGATGGACAGAGACACATAGTGGCATAGAGTGGCATATAGAGTCTCACATTAGGGATGCAAATGATTAATCGACTTTAGATTAATTGTCGAGCAAGAGGTTGCTCAATTACAATGTATTAATCGCGATTAATAGTCAGAGGGTGCTAGAGACTGTTGAGAGTAGTTCTAGTTCTAGTCCTATTCAAATCCATGGTGGGCAGATTGTATCTATTACAGTACATCGTCATTGCAACTTCTACAGTTCTTGTGTGTCTTTTGGAGATGTGTACTTGAATCTGTGATTATGCCAAGCCCAGTGGTGTAAGTTGTTACTGTTTTAATCATGAGAAAAACGATCTTTCAAGACGCAAATCTCACTGGCAGGCAGCCTTTTACTGTAGCGTTAAGCTCGCTCAGTTAACTTAGCGTGCTAACTAGCGAAATCACAAACGTAGTGATTTCAAACGGTGGCCAGTAATTTTAATCACTAAGACCCTCTCAGATATCAAAACTGGTAATTAGCTGAACTGGGCAAGGTTATATCATATATATAATGACCATGCACAGGACCATCTGTTCAATTCCAGGTGAATCCGTGTTAGCTATGTTGTTATCATAGCTCCATTCATTCTCAATGGAGCCTGTTAGCTTATTAGCTCTCTTTACAGACACAGGGAATAGCTTTTTATGTTCAGAGACGAACTTTGTTGACATTACCATCAATTATGGACGACAACACACTACCCAAAATATAGCATTTCTTTATTTTTAAGCTTGTTGAATTAAAATGCTTGTGGTTGATGCTGCTGGCTGACTGACACACCTTCAGACAAGTCCTGAGTCTGCTCATGTTTGACTCAACGGTGTCTGTCATATCTCAGGCAAGGCGACATAGAGGGGGCGTGGGGCTACTTGACCTAGAGCTACATCTGCTTTGAGTTCACTCCTGGGTGAAACCAAGCAATGCCCCCCCAAAGGTGGTGTGGAGTCGCCATAGAAAACATGTCTGCTTTCTTTTCCTAATGCATAATTGAGGAATATATAATATGACATAATACAATACAATACAATATGGGCTTAATAATCATAATATAATTATCATAATATAATTATATAATTATATTATATCATTATTATAATTATATAACTCAGTGTTTTTACTATTTAGCTGATATTTTAAAAGGCCCTATGAAATTTAGGTGAAAAAACGCCGCTTATCAATTAATCGAAAGTCGATCGATATGACTATCAACTAATGATTAATGAATTAATCGATAATTTGCATTCCTATCTCACATTGTGGCATAATAGTGTCCCAAAAAGTGGCATATAGAGTCTCACATCTTGATCAAGCCTAAGAAGCTGTAGAGCTGGGCACAAGGCTGTGCTGCAGTAACATACTGAGTTCCTGCCCATGACTGAAAAGGAGATACAGTGAGTCCAATAAGTATTTGATCCCTTGCTGATTTTGTTGATTTGCCTACTAACAAAGACATGATCAGTCAATAAATGTTATGATAATATGTATTCTAATATGGAGAGACAGAATATCAAAAAGAAAATCCCGAAATTAACTTGAGAGAATATATATTAATTTATTTCCATTTCATCGA
Source organism: Engraulis encrasicolus (assembly GCF_034702125.1). Lineage (NCBI taxonomy): Eukaryota > Metazoa > Chordata > Actinopteri > Clupeiformes > Engraulidae > Engraulis > Engraulis encrasicolus. The sequence continues at coordinate 35,967,410 of NC_085860.1, read as the reverse complement.
GCAAAATAAGTATTTGATCCCCTGCCAGCTGATTACAGTTCCGGGCCCACAGACCAGATGGGCACTTCCGATCAACTTGTCATCTGAATTAAAGACACCTGTACATACTAACATGCATAAAAGACACATTGAATCAGCAGAATCAGTCCATAGTATGAGTGAATCAGTCACACTCCAACCTCACCAGCATGGGAAAGACCAAAGAGCGGTCAAATGATATCAGGGACAAGATTTTAGACCTGAACAAAGATTAAATGGGTTGCAAAGCCACAAGAAAGAGACTGGGTATTAATGACCCAGTTGTTGATGCATTTCTTCCAAAATGTGAGGAATACAAAATGACTATCCATCAGCCTGTCTGGGGCTCTATACAAGATTTGACCTTCTGTAGGGATTTGATAATCATGAGAACAGAAATAAAGCACCCTAGACCTGTACAGGATGAACTAGGCAATGATATCAAAGCTAGTGGTACCAAAATCACTGAGAAAACTACTGGTAGCACTTAATGCCACAGGGGTTTAAAATCCTGTAGTGCACACATGGTACCTCTACTTCAGAAGGAACCTGTGCAGTCCCACCTGAGGTTTGCCAACGGATATCAGACTGGTTTAGGATATGATAAGGAGGTGCTGTAGTCAGATGTAACCAAAATCAAGCTGTTTGGCATTAACACAATTCAATGTGTTTTGAGAAAGAGTACTGCTGTCTATGATCCCAAGAACACCCTCCTCACCATCATGCATGAAAGTGGTATCATTGTGGTTTGAGGGTATTTGTCTGGCCAAGGCATAGGACAACTTCACATCGTCAATGAATGGATGGAGGGAGAGATGTAATGTGCCATCCTGAGTGCAAACGTCCTTCCCTCCACCACTACACTGAAGGGTGGGCCATTTTTGGATCTCCCAACATGACAATAATACACAACATACAGTCAAAGCAACGAAGGAGTGGCTCAATAAGAAGCATGTTAAAGTCGTGGAGTGGCCTACAGTCTCCAAATATCAACCCTATAGTAATTCTATGGAGAGAACTGAACCTCCCATTTATCAAGCTACAGACCACAAACTGTTAATGTTTAAGAGATAATATGCAAAGAAAAATGGGCAAAAATATTTTCTACTATATGCACAAACATTGTCATCAACTAAAAGAAGCATCTGACATCAGTGCTAGACAACTAGGGCTTTGCCACAAAGCACTTTATCTTCTTTAGCTAGAGGGGTCAAATACTTATTTGCCTAAATTAAATACAAATAAATTAAAATATATTCTTTTGAGTTATTTTCTGGAATTTATTTTTGATATTATGTCTCTCCATGTTTGAATACATATTATCATAAATTTATAGACTGATCATGTCTTTATTAGTGGGCAAACCGGCAAAATCAGAAAGGGATCAAATACATATTGGACTCACTGTATTCAAAACATATTTTGGGAACTTCAAGTATAGCTAGGTGAGAAAGCTACTGAAGAGGGATAGGGATAGTGGAAGATAGGGACTCCATTAAGCTTATTTACAAGATTACATACTTCACATATAGGCCTACCTATATGCCAATAGGCCTAAGGCTTAAACAGAGAGTGAATTTAGAATTAATCATTATGTAGGACATACATACTACTAATGAATGCAAAAGCAGGGAAAGCTGAACAATTTATCATCCACTGCCCAGAGTATAGAAGTGAGTATTTATCAATAGTTATGTACACTTACTTTATTTTACACATTAGCCTATACATACGGCTTTTATTCATGTGATAATAACATCTTATGGACACAGAATTGATAGAAACCAACACCAGAAGGGGAAGTTAACCAGCTATGCAGAAAACAAAGCCATTGGAATGATCTGCTAATCAGCTTTCAAAATGACACACCGTTATTGTGGCTGGGTATTGTAATTGCCTAAAGTAGAAGTACACCAAAAGTACAAATTAAAACTTGACGCCGCTGTGCAACAGGGATTCGACTGACACAAAACACCAGCAGGTGCTCGATATCAATTGCTTTTCAGTTTTGTTTTCACAGGGCCAGACACATTGCCAAGTGGAGAGAGCTGCATTCTTGGATGTTGCCCCCCCAGTATCAGACATTATTACTCACAGAAGTAGAAAGATTGTTAATTTGATAATTCAATAAGAAGTGTTTTAATTAATTAAAGTGCGAGTTTGTCTGGAATGAAGTGTTACCCTAGCCTGTTTCCCGACCACACCTCTCTCTGTGTGTAGCTCTGACACATTACATTGACGCTTTAGAGATCAACAGAAAACATTTATCAAGAAATTTGTTGATATTGAAGCAATAAATGCTCCGATTATTTTTGGACTGTAGAAATGGAAATTCTGCTACATGCTCCCCGACCTGGTAGTGGAGCTCACGAAGCTGCGCGGAAGCAGCTGCTACCCCACCAAAACCTACAGTATACTCTGCTATCTGCTGGCCTTGGTCTTGAGATCAGAAGGTTGCTTGGAGTATGTTTGACTCCGGCATTAGTACGGATATAGTGTGGGTCTCCAGACTGCTATCATAAATAGACGTGTTATCAGAGATTCTTTAAGTATATGGAGATATGCCAACGTAATAGGTTGCTATGGGCACCTAACATGACCAGGTTCCGGTCTGCCTAAAGGGGCGTGTCATAATACTCCTAGCATTCAATAGAACAGTCCTTAGGTCTGCTTAGGTCTGCCTAAAGGGGGATCTCTCCCCATAACCCTTGCAATAATAGAACCCGGAAACAATGGGCCAATGGAACCTCTCTCTCTCTACTCTCTCTGGTGTTATCTCCACACTAATGCATTCCGCAACACCTCACGAAAGCAGTTTTGTCATGTGCCCCGCATTGCGCGAGACAAACTGCTAAGCTGTGGCCTAACCAAAACCATCCCAAACAACCGCAAAACAAGTAAGATAAAGTAGAAATTGTGCCCAGAACAAAACCTCCCATAACCCTAACCTGTCACAAGACGCTGTAAAAAATGAGTTAACATGCAAAAGCGCGGTGCACACACACACGAGGACGGTACAAATCGGCATTGTATTTATACGCCTTCTCATAATGCCATGTTGTTCCGGCCTCCTAAACCCTCATTCACAACTGAGGTGTTCTTTAGGTGCAAGGTTCAAAAGGTGCTCCAGTGAATGAACAAATATCCACAGTGTTACTGTTATATTATTAAGAGAATCCAGTAAGAGAATCCTCTTTTATTGTGTTGTTTATTCTCCACCCTCCTGCCATCAGTGTGGCTGTGAGCTATTCTTGCTATGTGAACAAAGGTGGGAGGAAGATTTGTATTCGTTACATTATCATTCACAAAAGGTGAGGAAACACTGATTTGTAATTCAATAAGGTGTGTTGACTGCGTTCACATGCATTTACCCT
>NC_085860.1:35931518-35956518 GCF_034702125.1 Engraulis encrasicolus | reverse complement strand
TCTCTCTCTCTCTCTCTCTCTCTCTCTCTCTCTCTCTCTCTCTCTCTCTCTCTACCCAGACCATTGCAGTGGCAAACACACGGTGGTAGATGGACACTCCCAACTGAGATCGCTCCCGGACGTGTAGTCCCAGGTTTTTCTATCACTCCCGGACGTGTAGTCCCACCCGATTATATTTCACGTATTATCATACACTGCCACATACAAGCAATTTAGGGTTAGGTTTAGGGTTAGGGTTAGGGTTAGGGTTAGAAACAAAAAACTAACATCAAAAAGATAACTAGCTCCGTTATATGGCGGTGGGGCCGATAGTCTGGCTAGTGGGAGCGAGCCGACAGGGGAGCGTCCTGCGTTGGGAGCGTCAATCAGGGAATCCAAACACAGATCAAAGTTCAACGACACAAATAAAAATAGACAGTAAGATTGCAGTGTATCATTTTGCCCAAATGCCACCACCGCCACACCACCAACTGCGTGTGCACATGAGGTATTGGACGGCGAGCAGCAAGCATCTCAAACTGAATTGGCTACAAAACAAAACACCACGGCGGGTGAATTCCAAACCAACCAACTGAGGCATAGTAGTACACACAAGCGCGCGCGCACACACACACAATCAATGTGACTTACTATGAGTAGAGTGCGCTGTCTTTTGTCAATCACGTCGGCGTTTCTCCAGGCTGAACTTCCACATCACCTCCTGTTAGCATCCAGAACTAGCCAGCAATATCGCCACGTAACGCAGTTCATTATTAAAAACTCCAGCATATCTACTGGAGCTATGGCTGACATGTCAGCTAATTCTGCGATGTTCTAAATCTCGCCACATCGCATCAAGTTACAGAATGTTCCTTGAAAGCTGCATGCTTGTTTAAGCCTTTCAAAATTTCGACAGCATGTTTCTGAAATCATTTCAGAGAGATTGAGAAGGTTGTCTGATGATACAGTAACCGATGCACCGTCTGCAAGCGCTTAAAGACTGTGTCCTTTTCAATGGAATAACTTACTCGAGCCTATTCCAGTTCACATCTAGAGGAAAAGTAACGCCTTTTTGAAACAAAATATCTCACGAGGTATTCATTCAACAAAACTTGGGGTTATCAGTGCCGCGGCCATTCAGAGATCCATCAGTGGGGATAGCCACAGTAGTTGACCTGCTAGTGCTACAGTGTAGGGCACCGTTTCCTTGTCGCTGTCCGATCCACGGAGATAGTCCAGGCTTCTAACATGTCATGTCGTGGGTTATCCAAAGTTACCGATGTTGGAGTTTTAAAACATTTACGCACAGTGTTATCCATATTCAGGAAAGCACAAAACTCGCATTTCTGTTCACCACCTAGAAATGTCAGTCACCTCGCTTGAGTCGCTTCCCTCTTCAGCGCGTTCGCGGAGGGACCCGCTGCGCATATATGGGCAGCAATGCGCACTCACAGTGCGTTCCGAATGCGCCGTAATTACGCATTGTGCGCATTTGAGCGGTGCAGATATGCGCAGGCATGTTGTGTGGGAACGTAGCGAATGTTTTGGAACTCGTCTCGCGCACATGGCATACATGGATGGAATATTCCATTTTAACACGAAAGAGAGGGGTGTGCACGGGATCTGTATTTGTTTGTAATGTATTGTGTTGCTCTTATTTCCAATTTAAACATACAAAATTCATTATTTATGAAAATTACCATTTATTTGTGAATTACTGTCCAAAGGGGCCCCAATTACTATGTGAAATTTTCCGCTCCCAGTCAGAGGGGGCCCCTAAATTTGGGGGGCTAAGGCGGGGCCTAAGGCGGTTGCCTAGCAACGCCTCTATGCCAGAACCGCGCCTGCCTCTCCGTCATGTGCTGCCACTATCTCTCAGATCGATTTCCTGCTTGGGCTGTGTAGATTGATGTATCTTTACACATTGTTTTACCCGAGCGTCAGTGAGCGCTCTGGCTGTCTTACTCTCATTGCCGCTGGGGCCTGCTCAAATCCTGCTTTCACTTACATGCCATCTCTACCGGCCAAAACACTCTCTTCTCTCGTTCTCTCTTCTGTCTTTGTCCTCTCTCATAATCTCTTTCTCCCTGTCTCTCTCTCTTTCACATTCTGTCAATCTCTCTGTCATTCTCTCTATTTCTCTTCCTCATTAAAATCAGTTTTCATTTGAAATGCATGACAGACGTTTCTTTATCGCCCACTCACAAATCAACCGCAATTTCATTCTCTTCGCTAATATGGTAATGAAACATAGAATTACCATGGGTAATTTGATTGTTTTTATTATTACTTTTTTTCCAACTGTGTGTTTTCACACCCTTTTCCCACACCCTCCTGAATATGTTTGTCTGGTGTGTTTTTGTGTGAAAGCAAAGCACTGTAGAGGTGGCGGGCAGGCGGGAGGGTGGCACATCTGTGCGGGCGCGATAAACACAACCTCTGGCCCCCAACGATGCCAGACTTCGGCTAAACGGGGCCGCTCAGCCACACGACTGGCGGGGTCACACGTCAATCTGCTGACAAGCCACCCAGAGCTGAGACACTCTCGCATGCTCCCTGTCTGTCCCTGTCGCATGAAGTCTGGATGTGCAAATACTGCCTGGTGTTGACAGTGCGTGTTCCCGACTGGTGCCCTCTCATGAGGCTGAATGAGGTAATGCGCTCCGTGTGCTTGGTTTTTGTATGCCTTCAAACGGATGGATAGTTTATAGGTTGGTCTAGAACAGTGTTTCCCAACCAGGGGTACGTGTACCACTAGGGGTACGCAAGCACACTTCAGGGGGTACTTGGAAAAATGTTATTATTATAATAAATGTATGGAGAAGTCTAATCAGGGCAGAAAAAGGGATACATTATGTGAATTAGGGGTACTCATGGCACAACTAAGATGCTTAGGGGGTACGCAAGACAAAAATGGTGGGAAACAATGGTCTAGAACAGTTAGTCTGAAACTTGAGGAACTAAAAACTTAAGTAATACTGCAGATAGGCCATTATTCAGTGTACAGGCAATATCCAGTATTAGCAACCATTAATAAAGATTTTTTGTATTCTTTGCAATGATTGATGCGGATGGAGTTTAGAGTTTAGACTGGGATTGAACGGGGTGGCAATCAATTAACTTTTATAGTAAAGAAAGACTATTATTCGACTTACATACATTAACTCAATGCCCAAACCCATTAAAATAAATGTTATAAAAGGATATGAGGCATTTATCTGTTCTTCATCATGATTGATTTTAGTGTAATTAGCTAGGATATAAAAATCTACACTCATAAAACGTTGTAATGTTATAGCAGCTCTCCTAAATCTTGTTGGATCACAATATCTTAAAGAAGCCCATATGAAAAAGAATTATATGATTCATATACTGCAAACATGCATGTTCCTTACATGAAATCGTATAGAAAAAATGTGCCAGATTTGCAAGAGTCACTTATGCGTTTTCTAATACATGTCTATCATGATAGTCGATTATGGCCCCTTTTCGAAAAGAAATACTATATGGAACTTATATGCATGCCGTATAACATGACTGCATGCAGTATAAATTCTTATAAGAGTTTGACATGCCAACAATGCATAATACTATATTATATTGACTAAAACATAGGAGAAAACTACTATATTCCTATAGAAATAATGCACGTTTTATGTTAAAATCATATTGAAGTCTTATTCAATTTACGTATTGTAGCGAAGGGGAGTAGAGTTGCCCAGCTGGGACTTGAACCCAGACCTTCTGGGGTAGTAAACCGGGGCTCTGACCGCTAGGCTCGTTGGCATGTTAGTCAGAACACACCCACAACCCTAGTGATGGTCACTCAATCACATTGCCTTCCCCTTCGGGAAGCGCAGCCGTGCGCTTCACACACTCATGGTGTCCCTCACGCAACTGCCCATCATGCTTCTCCCATCCAGTGTGCCCCATCATCAATGCTTCACCTATCACTGAGGTCCCTCACACGGGGGTCACCAATCCTGGGGGTCCCTCACATGGAATTACGGCTCATACACCATGGGTACGCTTCCGATGGCCTCACGGTACCATCCCACTTCTGACACCATTTGTAGCGAAGGGGAGTAGAGTTGCCTAACTGGGACCAGAACCCAGACCTTCTGGGGTAGTAAACCGGGGCTCTGACCGCTACACCAAAGAGCCAGGCTCGTTGGCATGTTAGTCAGAACACACCCACAACCCTAGTGATGGTCACTCCATCACACGTATGTTCCGTACATGTTCCGTAGTTGGATTTTACAGACTTTCTATATTAAGTTTATATGAAGTTTACAACTTGAAATGTAATATTCGTATATACATTTTATAAAGTTTATACATTTAATTATATGCAAACCTTATTTAATTTGTACATTTCTTAAACAGTTTCTGACACCAATATTTAGGCCTATATGAATTCTGCACATTTCTCATATGAAGCATGAGACTTTAAATGTAATATTTGTATATAACACAGGCCTAGACAGTCTAAATAAGCTTCCCGGAAAAAAAAAAAACAACCTGACGAAGAACTTCACTCATGATTTTTTATTTGTCTTTCTTGACTGTCATGTTGAACAATCGCGTGCCGTGGCTGCCTTCCTCCCCTCATCAGTCGACGGGGAAACATCACACCAGCGCTTCGATCTGAAAAGGCAACAAGTGTAGAGCTAAACTTACAGCTTTCATGTAAATTTCGTAGGATGACAGTCAGACATTGCATCACGACATGGAATGGACAACGCTCTCTTTCACATCTCTATCCCGTGACAGTAATGATGTTGAATATTATAAGATGTACAATGTCCTACTTACTCTTGGTCCGTAAAAGCCGGGACTGAAGGCAGCAGCCAGGCAGGCATCACCGTAGCAGGGTGGGTAGCTGGCTAGCCCTGTCCGACCCAGAGGTAATTCCACAACATGGCACAAATACAGCACACATCTGATTGGCATTCATCCAAAAACAGCACTATTTTCCAATCTTTTTACTTATACGAAATATATAAGCCCTTAGTAACATAAATTGTGTATGGCATATATGACTGAAAATTAATAAAAAAATAGTTAGATTTGTATATGTGGGTTTGTGCCTTGTATGACCCTTATAATATTCTTATGGAACAGATATAATCCATATGCATTTTTAATAAGACTTTTTCATATGGGAGCTTTTAGTAATGATAATTAGAATGTAAAAGATGATATCATACAGATTTATCTACATAATCTACTGTGATTCAACCTCAGTGGTGTAGTCTACGTAGAACGCGGGTAAACGGAGTATACCCACTTCTAAATTTCAAGGATTTCAGTATACCCACTTAAAATTGATTGCTCCATTGTTTTGAATAGCACAAATATACCCACTTCAAAAAATACTCAAATAAACAGTATACCCACCAAAAGTAGACTACACCACTGGTCAACCTGTATGGTTTCCCCAAGAGTTTTTATTTAAACTGTTGGAAAAGTACAGTATAAGACTAGCCATATACCCTTACACGTCACTTTATGCATAGGCCTAAGCATTATGGTTGACTGTAGCCTGATAATGTGTAGTGTTCTATCCGTCAAATATTGCAATAGTGGTTCAAAAAACGTTCCTAGCATTGTAACACTACTACAACATCATGTTGGGCAGTGGTTCCCAACCTAATTTGGCCCAGGACACCATTTTCACATTCCAAATATCTGAAGACCCCATACCCTTTGTTCGCACTAAAAAAAACGAAAACAAAAAACCTGAAATGACTGAGCTAAATTATATACTATTCAGCCTATAGATATTTATTAAAGTCTAAGGTTGTGTTGTCTAATGTGGTGTTTAATCCAGAGTAACTTTCCTTGTGCCCCCCAATATCTGATCAAAACACACAGTGTATTTGATGCTGAAAATCTAATACTATCATATTTGTTCACAGCAGATGTGGTTCAAAGTGAAGACATACTTTATGTTGTGAATAATTCCTATATGACAATGTTATGTCACTATAAGAGGAATGTGGACCTACAACAAGGTGAAATTCTTCATAGCCCAACATTCGTCATATTCAAGCAGTCATTGTTCCAACATTCTTTCTCTTGTGAAGGTTAATCATTGCACAACTACCATACAGTAGACATTAGTTAAATCCTACAAGAGCAGAGTACTCATCGGAGTGTGAAACGGAAAAAAAGAAAACAATATTCTGGTTGCATAAGCTGTTGTGTTTACCCTAATACACAGACATCAATGTTATGGCAAGTAACAATTTATCTCTCCTCAACAGAACATACAATAAAATTCATTTATTTCCCACATGATGAACCTGATGTGCATTGCTCTAAAATTGTCAATTTCTCATTTCACCCTGAATTGAAGTAATGGTCTTTTTACCTTAGCAGAGCAAAATTGTCCCGTTGACAAAAGATGAACCTGGCTAAGGTCATAAAAGTAACAGAGAATAATGGTGATGGACTCTGATCCATCCACCTGAAAAAAGAGAATAACAACCATTTTAGCATTTTAGTTCCCTGCAGTCGATCGTTTAATTTGCCTTTAAATAAATCAAGGGCGTAGGGATGCATCTGTGCGTTTCCATAGCAATGAGCATCAGTCAAAGCTAGAAGGCCAAGGACATAAAATACTCCTCTCATTCTCGTTCGTACTCCCACTCCACCTTTTCCATTCCTACTGTGGCCATCCGGTAGGGCACTCGCCTGCCATGCGGCTGACTCGAGTTCGATTCCCGGCCCGGGTCCTTTGCTGACCCCTGCCCGTCTCTCTCCCCATTCACTTCCTGTCTACCTCTCGTACTGTCCTGTCCATAATAAAGTCTAAAAGACCAACAAATATCTTTAAAAAAGAGAGGGTAGCCACCTTTATTGATAAAAAAACCTAACATCTGCGTCCATGTTCACCTTTTTTTCATTCCAACGAAGGAATGGAAGGATGGGTGAAAGTAAGTAGGCTTTGTTGATAAAAAGACAAATGTTTGCATCTACGTTGACACTCCCACTCCACCTTTCCATTCCTACCAAAGGAAGGAAGGAAGGAAGTTACGGAAGGTGGGAAGGTACTGTGGGAGGCTTTTATTGACATACAAAAAAGACCAAACGTCCGCGTCGGCACTCAAGGCTAATAATTCGCCATTGCGGAGCCCCAGTAGCCTGATGGTGCTGATTGGCTCATAATAGAGATTATAATAGCAGCGAGTCACGCAGGAGACATAGACGAGCCCCTGCCTCCTCAGCAGTAAAAACGGAGGCAGCAGTGCAGGCACAGGGCGCAACTGCGGTGCAAACCAGCGCTCAGCTTTATTAGGCTAAAGCCCCTGTAAGCTGGCCTCGTAATTGCCAGCGCTGTTGGCCGGGCTGGGCTCTGATAGAGCGTGTGCGCATGCTCTCGTGGGGGGGTGTGGGAGTGGGGGGGGGGGGGGGGGGGGGCGTGGGGGTGGGGGGTGGTGGTGGCGGTGGTGGTGGGGGTGGTGGTAGTGGTGGTGTGGCTGGCCTGGGTTGGGTTGGGTTGGGTTTGGGTTTGGTTGGGGTGGGCCAGGATGGGGTGAGGCGGAGGGGTCTGCACTCAGAGGTAAAGGCTTTCGGGAGGGTCTCAGTAATCTTGCTCTTAATTGGTGCATGGAGGCCCGGAGCAGTGAGTAATCGCTGTCTTAATTGGTGTGTGCGGGGAGGATGTGGGGTAGGTGCTGGGGAGTAGTTTTGGTGGTGGGGGTGGTGTGTAGGCTATGGGAGCTAAAAAGCAAGAAAAGTTGCAGAGCCAGAGGCTGCAGAGAACTGATAAACACACACACACACACACACACACACACACACACACACACACACACACACACACACACACACACACACACACACACACACACACACACACACACACACACACACACACACACACACACACAGAAGCGCTTACGCAGAGACACACACACACACACTAGAACACAAACCCAGAAGCACTCTCTCTCTCTCTCTCTCTCTCTCTCTCTCTCTCTCTCACACACACACACACACACACACACACACACACACACACACACACACACACAAGCACACGCACACACAAATAAGCTCACACACACACACGCACACACTCACAAACAATTCCACACACACACACACACACACACACACACACACACACACACACACACACACACACACACACACACACACACACACACACACACACACACACACACACACACACAAATAAGCTCACACACACAAACTCACAAACAAGTCCAATGCCCAGAGCGGGGACACAATGACCAGGAAGGGCGAGGCACCCGGCAGAGGATCAGAGAGAAGCTGCACAGATGATATGCAACTTATTTTGGAGCACAGAGAGAGAGAGAGAGAGAGAGAGAGAGAGAGAGAGAGAGAGAGAGATAAAGAGAGAGAGAGAGAGAGAGGGGGGGGGGCTTATATAATGCCAGCCCTCCCCAAAGGAAAAGAAGATTCCCTTTATGTCGCCTCCTCTTTTGCAGTTCCCATCAAGACCGGCAGCCGCTTCTTATTTATTCCCCTGCAGAACTTGCTTGTCATCCGTGCAGCACAGTAAACAAACAAACATGCAGATGATAGCGGAAAAAAATGTACAAAAATCAAAATACAAAAATAGGGCTTTATAAGGACATAAACCAGAGAAATGACAAGGGTGCATATGTGTGTATTATGCAGAGAGGAGACAAAATCAAGACAGAACGTCATTGCACACATGTCTACACACGTGCACAAGCTTCTTTAGTTGCATTTGTGAGTGTGAGTGTGTGTGTGTGTGTGTGTGTGTGTGTGTGTGTGTGTGTGTGTGTGTGTGTGTGTGTGTGTGTGTGTGTGTGTGTGTGTGTGTGTGTGTGTGTCTGTGTGTGTGTGTGTTATGAGAGAACATAAGGATGTGTGTGTGTGTGTGTGTGTGTGAATTATGAACGTATTAGTGTATGTTTCTGTGTGTGTGTGCGTGCGTGTGTGCATACGCGCACGTACCTGTGTGTGTGTTTGTGTGTGTGTGTGAGAGAGAGAGAGAGAAAGAGAGAGAGAGAGAAAGAGAGAGAGAGAGAAAGAGAGAGAGAGAGAAAGAGAGAGAGAGTGTATGTGTGCATGGGGTATTAAGCACTGGCCTTGGCTGCTTTTGTGTAGCGCGCAGCAGCAGCAGCAGCAGCAGCAGCAGCAGCACACAGGAGCTCCATCCCCTCCCATGTGCTCGGAGCTGTATTAAAGAAGATTAATGGAAAGTGCTCAAGTTACAAATCAGGTGCGGTGGTGAAAAGCCATCTCTCCTCTCCTCTCCTCTCCCCGCTCTGCTCGGCACTGCACTGCACTGCACTGCACTGTACAGCCCAGACGAGCACAGCACAGCACAGGCCAGCTCACAGTGTTGCCAGATTGGGCGGTTTCCAGCCCAATTGGGCTACTTAGGATGGCCGTGTGCGGGTAAAAATGACATTTTGCAGAAAAACCCGCCCAATTTAGTGCTTCCAGGCGGGATTTAGTGCTTCCAGGCGGGTTTTGAGCATGTTTTGGGCTGGAAATCATCAGCCTCATCTGGCAACCCTGCCAGCTCAGTCAGGTTTGCTGTCCTCCGCTCTCCTCTGGCTCTGGCTTGTGTCTGTGGCTGGCTCCTTTCTCCAGCTCCAGGGCTCCTGATTGATCAGTGGGCAAACCAATCTGAAGGCCCCCGCACTGGCGGTAGATCACCCAGATCTGTCCACACCACGAGACCTGCGTGCATGACAAAGACATACTGGCTAAGCAGGAGAGGATCACACGTGCATACCATACAGTTACATGGCTACAGACTCACACATGCAGCACATGCTCCTGCATATGCATGTGGATGCACATACGTGTATGTGCAAAAAGGCACACACACACACACACACACACACACACACACACACACACACACACACACACACACACACACACACACACACACACACACACACACACACACACACACACACACACACACACACACACACACACACACACACACACACACATGCTTGTACAGAGCTGGGCACAAATATATCATGAAGTATTTTGATACAAAATACAAATACTTGCTCATGAAATGTATCAAAATAAAATACAAACAGAAATACTGGCTTGGAATATGTATTCAATTAGAATACCAGTATTTTGTATTTTGAAAATACAAAAATACACTTTTATATCATTATTATTATTATTATTATTATTATTATTATTATTATTATTATTATTATTATTAGTAGTAGTAGTAGTAGTAGTAGTACATCAAAATGTATCTTGGTGCACTGTGTAATATTTTACATGTTTTAAGCTTCTCTCTAGAAGCTGCCCATTCAGAAATGTTACCTTTTTCTTGAATACTTACCATCACCATCAAAAACCAAGTATTCATTATGACTGGCAGAATTGCACTTTTCATACATGAAAAGGTGGATCTTCTCCATATCCGCCATTTTGAATTCCCAGAAATGAACATTTTTAGCTGCAAACATGTATGTGCTTTGTTCATACTAGTAGTAAATATTACTTTATTACTCTGTAATATTCATGACAAGATCAAATTTGGCAGTAGGCAGCGCAGTTCCAAAGAGCAGCATATGTGCAATACTGTGGTCACACCCCTACACATTGCACCTTTAAAGAAATAGTCTACCATGTTTTGAAAATAAAGTATATATTTTTTTGACCTGTGATGAGTTCATGCCAACCTGTCTCGTCTTTAGACGCGGCCCCTGTCAACAACGTGCGCGGCACTAACGCGTTAGCATTAACTTTGGGTAGTAGCACATTTGGAGCACTTTGACTTCGGGGCATTGATGTCTTCGCTCCTAGTTCATACACACACACGCACACACACACACACACACTAAAGAAAAATCCACTCAAAATTCAAGACGGGCAAACAAAATCACATTTGCGTTAAATCGTACCCCAGTATCACCAAATCTGATATAGCGTTTACATGCACACAAAAAACTGAAATAGACATTCCATGCAGTACGAAGCTGTTGACAGCAGATTATATTTGCTAGCAATCAATCAATCTTTTACCATATTGTGGATTAGACTTGCGGTCAGTCAATATGTCATCAGTTTGGGATTACTATAGTAAGGTCAGGTGCTGGGCTGGTCGTGGGGGTAAACAACACTTCTAGGAGGCAGCAGCTGGTAGCTCCAGAGCTGCCAACAATTCCGAGAAGGTCTATTTCCTGTACTTAACTTCAGCAGGTTTGTGCTGCTTGCAATAGGCATGCGGACAAGAAACCACAGAGGACTGAAGAAAACCACATTCCAGAAGTACCGCAGAACTGGTCTCAGCGCACCCAAGGTGAGACACACCAGCACTGCACAGCACAGCACAGCAAAGCACAGTAAATGCTATCAGTGAAGCAAACCTGCTTAGAAAACTCCATATGAGACCAACTTATTTTTTGCTCAGTCTATTCAGTCGGTTATACGGCTGGACTTTGTTTTTTTTTACTTAATTATTTTATTACTTCTGCTGCTATGTACTGTTCAGTCAGCAAGTCGTTTCTTTGAGCGTTTGTTCTTCAAATACGTTTGATAATATTGACAGAATATGCTCTTAAAATGTTACTGTGAGATCACAGGAATTACTGGCTAACAATTGCATTCATTTCACAGCAATTTACCATGACCATGTAACAGTATTTTACTGTAATTAGGTCACAGTTCTTTATATTACGCTGACCATGGTGCCATAACGCCCACTCATATTCCTTTGATGTGATGTGAAGTGAAGTGAAGTGAAAGCCCACCTGGGAAACTCTAACTCCCAATGTCATTGTGACACAGCACTCCACAGCACACAAGTGTTCACTGCACATGGCACACAACGAAATAGCATTTTATGCCTCACCCGTGCAAGGGGGAAGCCCCCAATGGCTCCCCAAGGGAGCAGTGCGGTGGGATGGTACGATGCTCACCTCAGTCATGGAGGAGGAGGAGAGCACTGGTTAATTACTCCCCCCACCAACTTGTCGGGTCGGGAGTCAAACCGGCAACCTTTGGGCTACAAGTCTGACGACCTAACTGCTTACATATGACTGCCCCTGATGGGAGTTTACCAGGTATGCTTTAATTTATTAAACTCTGAGGTGGATACAAAACAACACGTCTTCCACCATGATTTTGAAAATAGCATTGGTCAGTCTTGTAAAACCTCATCCGCCTGAAGTAACGCAGCAAGCAATCAACACTATAAACTACTGTAGCTCTCAAAGCAAAACATAATTGGCAGCCAACACATACTGTGCCACAATACCACAAATAATGCCACATGCTCGCCGAGAAGATGGCATCGGAGCAAGCTTTCACAAAGAGGAGCTTGAGAGTCCAGGTTTATATATACTGTAGGTGCAAGAGTACCATGTGACCAGAGTGATCAGGTATTTGACAGGTGATTGAATCATGGCATAACAGCCTTTAGTACTCAGGTCAGGCCAAGCGCTGATTGAAGATTGATTGGGATGGGGCTGCTTGTTGCCAACAAGAGTGTTTCAAGTTCTAAAATGTTTCCTTCACCCCTCCATCACTTTCACAAAAAACAGCATGTGCATTGTGCTATTCTTGCTGTGTTGCAACAAGCAATTTGCATTGTGTTGAGTAGTGTTTGCTTAGGAAGTGTTTCATGTTTGATACCATCAGAGCATCTTTAACCAATGACAATGATCAGTGGCTGAAGTTGCACGGATGGCTAGATGGCAATGGCAGTTATGAAACAATGAAATAGTTTCAATGGAGCTGCCTATAATAACATGGCTGAAACTGGAATACAAGTCATAATACAGGAACAATAAAATACTGTGAAGTCCCAATAATATCTGAAATAACAAATAATACAACATTAATGCTGTGCATATTACTGTAAAGTACTGTAAACCTTTGGCACATCAATTTGGTGTGAGATTCTTACAGTTAATTACTTTGACACCCTGGGCATTTTTAACAATGAGGGAATTAATGGGAAGAATGGACGAACAACCTCACTGCTCAAATTTGTGCATTGTGCAGTTCTGGCATAATTTTCTTCTCAATAGTACTATCACAATTACTAAAACAAATTTGACTAAAGAAATAAACTAAAAAACTTAATAAGTAATGTTAGAAGTCTTTGAAGAACTTAAGGGAATCTTTTTGAATGTTTTAGAAGGCTGGGCTTTGATGTAAACTTGATATCTTCAGCAACATCGCTTCCAATACCATGATCAATGTACCCATGCAGTGAGAAGCCTTAGGAGTATTTCAGCATACTTGTTAGATATGAATCAAAGAAAACATAGCATAGCTGACAGCTTTGAAATGTTATGTTATTTTATTATCACAGTCACATCTCAGTCAACGTGATACTGGCTTTCTTCTAGACATCAATCATGCACACATCACCTATGGCATTGTATGATTGTACATGGTATAATTGCTAGAACAAATAAGGTTCTTATCCTCAAACACCTGTTGAACATTTGAAGAGTTCAGAAGCAAAACCCCCTAAGTGCCAGTTCAGAAAATAATCTTAATTCATTTTTATTTAATACAAAGCTATCAAAATTGTCAATATTTTAATTTTAGTTATGTAATTTTACTGTGTATTTGTATTATCAAGTACATGAATGTAAACCAAACCAACAACGGGGTTCTCTAAAAATATAGAAGTGCAGGTCTTCAGAAATGGAGTTAGGGGGTTTTGCATCTGAACTCCTCATTTGCTTTATCAATACTGTAGTAGAGCCAAACCAACCTCTAACCTCTAACTTAGCTTTCAGAGATGTGTCGTACTCAAATGTAGCTCCTCAATCTATTCCAAAGTTAGCTTTCGTCTAATGACCAAATTACTGAGGATTTCAATGGTTAGTGAGGACTTAAATGGTAGAAATATGACAAAAACACCTCATTTACTGTAGCCAATAAGAGCTTGAAAGCAGGGGTTTGCAGCTTGTAAATAAGACCTAGGCCTCTGTTTATCATTATGTTATTGCTAAACACCCATTCAAATGCTTTCCACTTCTAAAAATCCAATATGCATAAAGGTACTCCACTTGAACAGCCAGCTGTACCGTACAAGTGTAATGCTGAAAAACACGTGCTAGACCGGTGTCATCACAAAGGTCTACAAGATCATTATGGACTGTAATTACCCTCACCAACCTATTCACACTCCTCCAGACGGCACAGGGCCATGCAAGGAAGAGTGATGAGAATGGAGGACCGCTTTTTTTTAGCCACAGGGGCCATCAGGGTTGTGAATTAACACTCACCCACAGCCCCTCATTCAGCGCCGCACATCACACCCTTCAATCCCAAGAGGTGACTGCTGAGATGCACTCCACACACTACTAACACATCCACATACAGTATGGCAACATGATCTCCAAAAATTCTGTGCTCCTGGACACGGATGTTAAGGGCACAAAATCCGTGTCCAGGAGCACGGATTTTGCCAAAATTCCGTGCTCCTGAACACAGAATTGTTTTCCGTGCTCCTGGACACGGAATTGTTTTCCGTGATGGACACAGAGAAGTGCTCTCTCTATAGGCTACTCCCACAGCTCTATGTTTCCACAGTCTTGTGTTTTCTCAGGATTTTTCTAATTTCAAATATTTTTTCTAAAAAAAAAACATTTCCTACTGACAGGTTAGGGTTAGGGATTGTTTTGGTCTGGGCACAGCTAGTTTTCTTTCATTCATTATATGAATTTGATAGCCTAGCAGCCAACTGGAAAAGGTATTTCTCAAAAATATGTCTTTAATGACAGGTTAAGGTTAGGGAATGTTTTGGTCAGGGCACAACTTAAATTGCTATAGCATTATTTTGTTTAGGTTTAGCATTTGGTATGTATTTTCTAATTTTCTGTGTAACTCATTCTAATGAGTTACACCGTGCTGTGGTAATAGCCTATAGAAAGCACTTCCGTGTGCACATCACGGAAAACAATTCTGTGTCCAGGAGCACAGAAAACAATTCCGTGTCCAGGAGCACGGAATTTTGGCAAAATCCGTGCTCCTGGACACGGATTTCGTGTCTTTAACATCCGTGTACAGGAGCACGGAATTTTTGGAGATCAGGCTGAGTATGCATACACATAGTCAGCCTGGAGCTTGGGACACACTTCTAGGTTAACCTAAGTGGAAATCTTGTGTCTGTATGTCTGAGTTTGCATATGTATGATGTGCTACAGGAAACCTTCATTTTCTCTTAAATATCACATAAATATGGATACTTCACAATTATCAGTAACACTTTACCTGAGGTACCGTAAACGTACCGTGCATTCTGCGTAACAATAGGGTAACAGGCAGAAGTGACATGGTATCTAATGAGTAAAAACGTACAAAGTAAATGCCATGTAATACACATAGGCCTATCTCAAGAATTACTATAAAAATACTGCATATTTTCTAAAAAAAATCTATTCATCTAACTTCTTTATGTTACCCTGTCCTTGTTGTTACCTTATTAACTGTATTTACTTTGTAATTACCCTCCTTATACCCGTTAGATTCCATGTCACTTCTCTCTGTTAGCCTGTTTTATTATGTAGCCTACATACATACAGTAATTATGGATAGTAACTGTACCATAAAGTAAAGCTACCCAATTATCTATAGATAATAGTAGAGTAGAGTAGAGTAGAGTAACTTTATTAATCCCCAGGGGGAAATTCAGGTAATATACTGTTTATATAATATAATATAGGGTATTAGTTACAGTTCCTGGAGCAAGATGGGTTTACTGTAAGGCCCTTGCTCAATGATACATCAGCCATGTGCTATGGGATTTGAACCGGCAACCTTCAGATTCCCCGACCAACTCTCAAAGCGTTAGGCTATAAAAAACTCCTTTTCCTTCTCACTACCATTCTTCTCACGTCTGATTCAGGTTTCCTCGTTTCACCTCTTGTGCCTTTATGACTTCCATGTAAGTGTTAAACTGTTCTCCAGTCGGTAAAATGGATCACTGACTTCCTGTGCATTGGGGATCAAATTGAATCACAAAATGGACCTCATACTGTTTAAGATGTGTATACATGTCCTTAGACATGTCTGATATCTTTTAACACACTGCTGTTAACATACGTATATAGCGCTTGAATTCTCACACTTTCACTTCTTTTCACAAATACAGCTGTAAAGGTGGTGTTGGAAGCATTTCAGAACCCAGCCTTGCAAAAATCTTGGTGCTTAAAAGATAGCAAACTAAATTAATTTTCTGGAGGTGCTTCCACTGCATTCCATCGCAGCTGGTGATGTAAGTATCCACCAGAGTAGTCACAGCCAAGTCTGGAGGCTGTTGTCTCCCCATCAAAAAAAAAGAAAAAAACTGCAGGGGAATCTAGGGAACATACGTAAAGAAGTCATCTCCCATACGGAATATCTAACTATGAATCTCTCTCTCTCTCTCTCTCTCTCTCTCTCTCTCTCTCTCTCTCTCTCTCTCTCTCTCTCTCTCTCTCTCTCTCTCTCTCTCTCTCTCTCTGTCTCTAACACACACATATCCCATAGTGCAATGCAATTTGTTGTGTTTAAGGTGTATGGCAGCCACCATTATCTGCCCATTAGTGCAAAGGTCTTACACAGCTGTCTGCTCTAGTGAAGATTACATCAAATTTATTTTTTGTTTGATTTGTTTTGAAAGTGAACAGGGAGTAGTCCTGACAGAAGGATCTTTTAAGAAACACTTATTTCACAAAATTACAACAAATGAAGACATCAGACATACAAGCACAATATCAAACACACCTGCAACATTTCTCTACCACATGGCCAACCGAAAAAGGCATGCAGAAGACAACATGTGTTCCATTTTCTCCCTCAACCCCACTTTAAACCAAAAAGACACTGTTTTCTCATCTTTGGATAAGATGATTTAAGATCACTTCACTTGATGCAGCGACGAGACTTCATAAGAGAATATTAATTAGCTTTCACTTGCTAGAGGGGGGTTGTGGGATAAGTGCTTAATAGTGCGGAGCTTTGGTTTGGTCAAAACAAACAAAACAACAACAAAGCAGCAACACATGAAAAACACAGCATTTCTCTAGTGGGCTGACTCATGGTTAGCTCTCTCTCTCTCAGACTGCTGCACTGCTGAAAATGCTGATATTGATCTTCCAACTGCTCACACAGAACTTTATCATGAATAAGAAAGCAATTGAAGCAATTGAAAAAAACACCCAACTCGCATATCAAAAAGCAATATATTGTAATACAATAATACAGTAACATGGTTATCACGGTTCTGCAATAATTAGTAAATATTCATGAATTTTGTTGGATTAAATGTGTGGCCCAGCTGCAGAGTTTCAATGGACCAGACTTATAGTTTTTTTTTTTTTACAATATTTTAGTTCAACTAATGGTCAGTGCACCGTTCTCCAGCATTTCCTTCTTTGTCTGTCATCTTCTGTTTATCTCAGTGTTAAAAACAGCATTTAGGCCTATCTCTCGATCCCAACACTGCAAACTGCTCGGTAAGAGGACTATGTCTGCCATTTGTTACTAACAGTTGGTCTACTGCAGTATATTGATCTCAGTATTGAAAGTCTCGATGCACATGGGCCAGAGTGCCGGGGCCACAACGGTTATCATGAGTCACCCACGTCATTAACACTTGGGCTAGTTCATTAAAGAGCCATTGAAGAGGTTTCCTGTAATTATTCATGCTAATGATAAGACCAGGCCATCTTAATCTTAGCAGTGAAATAGGTGTCATGAGCATTTGCTATGGATGGGACTGATGTAATTCTTACGTTGTCACTGCAAATGACACCAACAATTATTGTAAGAGGCTGAGCTGAATCCATTGTTGCACATGTGGAGTGCCGTCTCTGACTCAATGCCAGAGAAAAACAAATAAGCAAACAAGCAAGCAAACAAACAAACAAACACAAACAAGCAAAGGATGAGAATGAAAAACTTCTGCCAACAGCTGGCATTCAGTAGACGGCCATTGTCATTAGCCATTTGCTGTGCTAGTTTCAGTTTTATCTTGCAGGTGATACACAGACATATGGAATCTGACATATAGAAGAAAGGGGGAATCTGTGTGAAACGCAGCCCAGACACGCAGATGAAGGGGGGCGAAAAAGCGGATTAAAACCATACATGCAGTTCAGAGCCTGCAGCGACTCTCACAAGTCCACACAAACAGATGCCTACCCAAGTTGGAGCCAACTCATTTCTCCTTATCTTAATTACTTTGTACAGTACAGAGGGCCTCCGCGAATGCCAAGCCCGACTCTTATCCAAATGTTTACGTCGACAGCTCACACATGCAAAGGTTTCCTCACTTCTGCAAGATAGGAAATTGGCTGAAGATTTATCCTCTCACACAAACTCAGCGAAAAAACTGAAATTCATGAAGTGCAGTGTTCACATTGATTTCAGGGGGAAGAAAAACTTGAAGTACTGCCTATTATGCAAGTCGGAGAGGCATTGCGTGAAACAGTATGGTTAAAGTAAACCACCAGCTAAACAGAATATGAAATCTTTTTATTCTTCAATTTCGGCTTACTTTACACACCATACACTCTATCCCTCCCACCCCTATATCTCTTATAAACACAAACATCCACACACACAACCACACCAGTGGTGTAGTCTACGTAGAACGCGGGTATACGGAGTATACCCACTTCTAAATTTCAGGGATTTCAGTATACCCACTTGAAATTGATGGATCCATTGTTTTGAATAGCACAAATATATACAGTATACCCACTTCAAAAAATGCTCAAATATACAGTATACCCACCATAAAAATGTAGACTACACCACTGAACCACACATATTCACACACACACAACACAGCACAGCAGTCAACCTCAGATATAAGCAAGACCATCCCTGTGTTCCCTAGCCAGCACGATTTGTTTTTGTCCGTCATCGAATGCCCGTCTGCCGCTCAAGTCCAATTTGCAAAATGCTTATCCTCATCATGAGAAATATGTGTAATCAATAGCTGGCCGATGAAGGATGTCTCCATATTCCTTTGTTTTCCTGGCCGATGCGACGAGGCCCCGGTTCAGAGCTAGCTGCGCCCGCCTGCCCGCCTGCCTGTCACCATCTGACTCATGACTAGCATGCACCGCGTGGACCCGCCCGAGTGTAATTAAAGTGGACTGACAGCTCATTGCAGGTCTAGCGACGGGCGCTTTTTGTTTGAGTCCTGCTGGACACCTGTTCCAATTTTAGCACCCTCGGTCGTTGGCATGGAGGAGGTGGTGGTGGTGGTGGTGGGCGGAGATGGCGGGAAAGGATGGAGAAAAAGGTGTAGGGGAAGGGGAAGAAGGACCAGGCAAGGAGTTATGGGGGTGGATGGGGAGTGAAGGGTGAAGGGGTGAGGTGGGGGAGGGGGAGGGGGGCATCTGGCTCGAGGTGACAGCTTGAGTCAGGTCGGCATCCAGAGCCTTCGGTGGGGGTGAGGTGCTGCACGCGGGTGTGATCCGGCTGCGATTCATCAAGCCCAATAGCAAATAGCTTTCCCTTATCACCGTGCGCCTCCCATCTCAGAGATAATGCCTCTTTTCTCCCCTTTCCCCTTCTGCGGCTGTCCTTCTCTGTCTCCTGCTCTCTCTCTCTCACACTCTGTCTCACGTCCTTTCTCTCTCTTATCCTTCCGTGTCTGTTGCTCCCTCTCCAGAGGTGTGCCTATTAAAAAGATGAGCTCCCCCTTATCAAATCTGCCTTTTTTTATAACCGGCCCATATCTCGGCGAGATGCACCGTTCCAATCACCTGCCCACTGGGGATGCCTGCAACCTGTCACGCTGTCTGAGCTGCCGTCTGCCCATCTCGGGGGGGCAGATGTACTAACAATAGGTGTAATGTCGTCGCAACGTGCGCCTTGAAAACATGGCGTGGCACACACAAACAGGGCCACACAACATGGGCTAAAAAAAAAAAATCCCACCCTCTGCCAAGTACACGTGTGGTGTGCAAGGGTGACTAAGTCATGCTTCTCTGAATCATGGTTGTGAATTCTGAATAGAGAGAGAGCGCTGGGTGCGATGGGCCGCATTCAGTTAATGGCACAAAGAGGACCTATTAACGTATTCCATTGTTTGGATGGAATTGCAGGGAACGTTGGTCATTGCCTATATAGTGATTTTTTTCCGAAATGTTGAAAGCGGGGGTAATTCATCGAATATAGGCTACACGTAGCAGAGAGGTCTAGAAGCATTATAATTACCATTATCAGCATCAATTTTGCTTTTATATACTGTACCATGTGAACAGCACTTTTGTGTTTGCCATGACCAATGTGG
Source organism: Engraulis encrasicolus (assembly GCF_034702125.1). Taxonomy (NCBI): domain Eukaryota; kingdom Metazoa; phylum Chordata; class Actinopteri; order Clupeiformes; family Engraulidae; genus Engraulis; species Engraulis encrasicolus. The sequence continues at coordinate 35,936,267 of NC_085860.1, read as the reverse complement.
CTATTATCTTCTTACATCATATACTTACTGTATCCTTTATAGCGTATATGGAGGTACCTGCAACTGCAACATGTGGCCAAGGTCGTTTTTAAAAGGGGCTGAATTACTGCCACTGGGCCCTTACTGTAGTTTGATGGCACCTTATTAGTGGTTTGACGACACCTTATTTCGTGATCGCAAAATTTTAGTCTCTCTTTTATGTCAGCTAGCCGTCCCTTGATTACAATCGATGGTGATGGAAGGGTACCCTTCACTTGCGGGCGTAGCAAGTTATATGATGAAGACGAGGTAGGTATGTGTGTATGAAGCCGTCAGCCTTAAGTAGAGGTATACAGTAGTATGCACTGTGACTGGGGCTTTGGCTTTGATGTGGCAACTTTTGACATCTTGTGTGAGTGTGTGTGTGTGTGTGTGTGTGTGCGTGTGCGTGTGTGAGTGAGAGTATACATGTAAATGTATGCATGTAAATGTCATTGTATGTGTGCTTGTGTGTGTGCGTGTGTGCTTGTGTGTGTGCGTGTGTGTGTGCGTGCGTGCGTGTGTGTGTGTCTGTGTGTGCGTGTGTGCTTGTGTGTGTGTGTGTGTGTGTGTGTGCGTGCGTGTGTGTGTGTCTGTGTGTGTGTGTCAGTGTGACTGAGAGACAGGGTTATTAGCATTTTGTCATGTGGCATGGCAAGCATCCCCCCCTCCCACGTACACCCATGTAAAACAGCAAGTAACGTCGCACTACATTGCCGACAACATCCATCTCCATCGGTGGGCACCTAACGTTATTTCAAAGCTCCCCATTAATCTGCGCACTGTACACGACCACACACCCATGTATTAATCTGCCCGGCCGAGTGACAGCAACGTAGCCGCATTCCTTCGATGACTGAACGCTTCGCTAAACAGGAAATGGCTCCTGACAGGCTTCCCTTCAGGTTGCCTTCACCGTGACCTCGGGGGACTTCATTCTCTGGTCTCACTTGGACCTCTGCCGCCACTGCTATGCTCTGACAGAGGTTAATATTGCATACTGGTAAAGTGCCCCCTGACTGTTTGACTGTGAAAGAGAAAAGAAAGGTCTGTGTCATTAGACTCAACTCAAGTCGACAGATTCAGCTCGGATATTTTTTTCCCCTTTTTTTTGTTATTTCTGCTGTCATTTGCTCCACGGAGCCTCGTGGGGTGAAGGGGTTTCTTAGGAGGCTTGTTCATGTGGTGCAGAGGTGGTGGTGGTGGTGGTGGTGGTAGTATTGGTGGTGTTGGTGGAGGTGGAGCGTGGTGCTGATGGCCGTGGTGGTGGTGGTGGTGGTGGTGTTGGTAGTAGTTGCGGTGGAGGTGATGGCGGTGGTGCTGATGGAGGGGGAGGTGGTGGTGCTACTGCTGCCGCTGGTGGAGGAGTTGTTGTTGTTGTTGTTGTTGTTGGTGGTGGTGGTGGAGTTGGTGGAGGCGCTGGCATGGCGATGCTTCATGGAGTCCAGCCGTTCGAGGAGAGGGCCCCTGACAGGAAGCTACATTTGGCCATCTGCTGCACAAGCTTTGCATCCCCTCTGTTATAGAAGCCCAACTTTTGACAAGAGCTTAGGAAGGAGGTGGGGTAGGGGAGGAAAACAACAACAAAAAGAAGAAGTTTTCGAGGTCACTTTGTCTTTCCAAATTAATTAGCCTCTTCTTCGACACATGCACTACGCCTTATGCAGCGACCATATTGTATGCATTGCATTAGGAGACCGAAAAAAAAAATACACTGCTACAGCCAATAACAAACAAATACAAACAAACCCCAGGTGAAATTCAAGACCCTATACTCATTTTTTCTTCAGTTTTTGGGTAACAATGGGCTGTTTCCCGTCATCGCCGCCTTAAGAAATGAATGCTTAATCACTTGATTTTTTTTCTGTAATTCTGTCGTCCTCCTGTTGCCTTCCGCGGCAATGTGTGAATAACTCTGAATATCCTTGGCTTCTTGAAGACACTGACAGGGGAAACTCGACCGGGGCTATTTAATTATAAATGTTGTTTGCCTTCCGTCGGCCGCATCTGCATAACACAGCCTTGCACTGCCGAGGTAATAGAATTAGTATTTCATCTGTCACAGGGAAGGACGGCATCGCCCTGAGCCTCCTCTCAATATTAAGAGTGAGATAATGACTGGTCACATTTAATCATGGCAAAAGGTGGGATAAAAGCAGGCAATTAGATGTGTGCTTGATCGTTATGTCTGTTGGTCTAAATTTTACATGAAGGGGGTCAGCCTAACGATCGCCTCCACTTTATGAAATGAACCTGAAAAGAAAAATACACGGAACAGCAGCACAGTGTGATGGGCCTTTTCCTAACAGCTTTGTATAACAGCTGAAAGCTGTTGTTTTTAATAAGAGCTACACACAAGGTTATATTCAAGGTTTTAGACTAGAGCAACCTTTTGTGATCAGATAAGTGTCCCAGCAGACTCACTTTGATCTGCAGAAAAGGCTGGTCCTTCCAAATATTGTTGCTCACAGGTTTCTTAAGGTTTTCTGGCTGAAGTGTAGTTCAAGGTTGTTTAGCCCGACCCACGCTTGGAGCTTCTTCTGGTGGCACTCCTCAGCAGGTAGTGAGAGATGTCATAGTTGGAGGTATTGCAGCGGTGGAACAATTGCAACACAGGGTCAGAGCAAACCCTTCCAACCATATGCCCTGCCATGGTCTAATTGGGGACCCCAAAAACCAATACAAAAGGGCCCTGTTCCCAGATGCAAATGCCCCACTTGCCCCCATTATAGCTCCACCTATAAGGTGTTGTGTCGATATGAGCTACCCATCAAGCAGAGCTATAGCTCCAAGGCATTACAATGCACTACAATAACGCCTCTAGCCCTCTGGTTGTGTTACGGTCAAAAATGACCGTTTTGAAACTTCATTCTTAAATAACTTCTCTATTTTTCATCATACACAAATGACACTTCATGATATCCTCCAGCTGACTTATTTAAATGGTCAAATATAATGAAATTCCTAAAGAATTGTGGAAAATACATAAACTTGTTACATTCATGGTGTTTCGGTCAAAAATGACCGGACCATTCATTTACATCTCCCAAAGTTACATACAGTTATATTACATTCACTTTACTCTCATATTCTTTTTTGTTAGGCTTTTCAGAACCATATATGCCACATTAGTATAGATGTTTACAGTTAGTTGAAATACTTGAAAAGAGTAAAGGTGTTCCAAACTGCCTGAAAGCCTCTGAGAGGCCTTAAACTCCAGAGGGTCAATAAAACGATTTGGTGCAAGATAAGAAAAAAGTCTACAAATCACTAAAACAAAGCAAAATAACATTTAAATCACCATGGAAATGTTTGAAAAGGATGTCTAAAAGGTATTAATCACAAAATATGCAAATAAGATTTTCAATCAATTTATTATTACCTTTTTTGTGTAGGCGGTCAATTTTGACCGTTAACACCATGCATGTAACCATGTTTCTAACACAACCAGAGGGCTAGGGGTTAGGGTTAAGAATAGGGTTTGGCTTTAGGGTACATGTTGAAAGACTATTGGTAGCTCATCTTGACAGAGTGGGCAGAGCCGGTTTTACCAACAGGCAGAGTAGGCAACTGCCGAGGGCCCCATTCAAATCTGACCTCTATAGGGGCCTCCAACAGTCAGCGCTGCCATGGTGAATGCCAACAAAGGTAATTCATGAGGGCTTCACGTCTATATTTCACCTAGGGCCCCCTGATAGGTAGAACCACCTCTGCGAGCAGCCCATATCGACAGAACAGAGCCACTGTTTGGTAAGCATTCAATTCTTGGTGCTCCTAAAGATTTAGGTGATTTTTTTTCCTTGACAGTATACTCCCTGAAGTCGTCTTGCTACATATTCCATGAGACCATGAATTGTGTATGATTTTAGAGGTTACTAGTGCAAGAGTTAGAATCAACAGTGTTGATGTTTAATTCATATGGTATAGACCCAAATGCTTCTGCTCTCCTCCTTGTGTCTCCTTCTGTTTTTGTCGTTGAATCGTTGTCATTGATTGACAAAATACCCAATTGTTTACATAGTTGAACACAGATCCCATCGACTGACAGACATTCTGAATGTTTTCTTGGCTATTGTTCCAATACAATTATTTGTCTGAGGCCTAATTCAAGTAAGCAAAGCGCTTCTGGACTGGAGCTTGTCTAGCCTAGTTGTTGCATAAACCTGTATTAGCTGACTGCAGTATCATGTACTGTTTGTGAGCAAGGGGTTGGGAATCGTGGAAAAGAACACAAGTAAAAAAAAAACACTAGGCAGCTTTTTGATGAAAAATAAAGAATGTGGATGGTGACACTGCTCAGTGCAGCTCTGGGCAGCTTCCTGGAAGTCTATGAAGGCCTGTCGTATTGTGTCTGATTTTAAAGTGGGTTTCCCTTGCTCGAGCCATGCACCCATGCGCTCCAGCCTCAAGAAGTGACTGAATAATTCAGAGTCTGGGTTGAGGGGTTGGGTTGGGGTGAACGATGTTGGCTGGTTCGAGCATCATGTTTGTGCCGACTCACTCAAGAGTGAGGGGGGAAAGCAGAGTCTGTGCTTTTACCCAGATCTTGTAGGGACATGGTGCACTGGGGCTTTTTCTGTAGGCTTTTTACTAATTTAAAAAAGGCATGCACACAGGGCTAATAGTGCATGTCTTGCTTTTTGCCTACCGCCTTGAAATCGTGGTTACCCAGCGATACTGTATCTCTCATTTTTAGGGCAGTTTTTTAACCAGATACTACAGAAAATATTT
>NC_085860.1:35916518-35919018 GCF_034702125.1 Engraulis encrasicolus | reverse complement strand
CCAATCACAGATTTATTTACGAAAATGCCACTAATGAAGTCACACACTTAATCCATTGCTATCAGCTGCCATGGAAGGGGGCGTCGACATTTGATACATGCTCTATCGTAGCGTTTCTCAACAGGGGCTTTACAGCGCCCCACGGGATGTTCGGGAGCCAAAGGGGGCGCGGGGGGGGGGGGATGCGAAGGAGACATCAGGGGGAGGTGTGTGTGTGTGTGTGTTGGCGGGTTCTTTTTTTGGGAGCCATTGGGGGGGCAACAGTCAATTTTATTTTTTAAATACTTACGATGAGGTCAAGGGGGTGTTGCGGGGCTTATGTTGAGATCCAGGGGCCGTTTGTTCAAAAAAAAGGGGTGAGAACCACTGCCCTATTGTAAAAAAAACACAAAAACCACAAAAAAAATGTATGAAGTCGGTTTGCACACCGCATGCGCCCCTGCAGTATAAACACACAGTAGTGGCAAGGCAAAAGGGGGGCACCCCTCCTAATGAGTATTTCACGACTTGGGTAATAAGCTAAGTGGGGAATATGTCAAGGCAATGACAGAAACCAGAACGCTCCAATATGAGGGACGGATCTGTCAGACTGCCGGGTTTGAAGCTTATGCAGATAGATTAGGCCGGGCGGCGTAAAAATTGTCCTTGAAACATATTGCGCGGCAACCGGGGCTTTGATATATATAAATATATCTCTCCTTCGAGCCGGCGCCGTAATTGAAGCTGACCAGGATAAATTAGTTACACAGGTTGTTGTCATGACAGCAGTTCTGAAGATAAAGCTGGAATGCAACAGGGGAGAGAGGAAGATTTATGGCATAAATAAGGCAAATACACACACCCACACACACAGCCACACACACGCATATTCACAACCACGTACACACAACACACACACACACACACACACACACACACACACACACACGCACATTCACAACCACGTACACATACACACACACAAACGCACGCACGCACATGCACAACCACGCACACACCCACACACACATACACACATGCACGCACACACACATGTACACACACACACAGCCACATGCACATGCGCGCGCGCACACACACACACTTGTGCATGATCACACATGTAGATGCATGAACACACACCAACAAACAGACACACACACCCACATAAACACACGCGCACGCACACACACACACACACACACACACACACACACACACACACACACACAAACACACACACACACACACACACAAACACACACGCACACATGCACAAACACACGCACATACACAAACAAACACACACACGCTGTTCCTTCTCTCACACCCTCTTCATCTTCCCTTTCTCTTCTCTTCCTCCTTCCCTCTCTCATCATTCTCTCTCCCTCGCTCTCACGACATCAAAACATGCTAGAAGCTTCTGTAAGATTAATTGCCCCTGATAATGTAGTCTGCTGGAGATATTAGAGACCAGATTTAGGCAGTGTGAAGAGCACAGCATATTGCATAATGAGACTTACAAAACTTGCAGTATTGCGGGTAGGACAGACACACACACACACACACATGCAGGCAGGCACGTTCACACGCATGCATGCACGCACACACACACACACACACACGCAGGGACGCAGGCACGCACGCAAGCATGCACGCACACACAAACACACACACACACGCACGCAGGCACACATGCAGGCATGCACGCACACACACACACACACACATGCGCGCACACACACGCACACGCACACAACACACACACACACACACGCACACAAAACACACACACACACACACACACACACACACGCACACACACACACACACGCACGCGCGCACACACACACACACACACACACACACACACGCACACGACAAACACACACACACACACACACGAAACACTGACAAACACTTACGAAACCTGCAGTATGTGGGGGGAGAGGCTGACACTAATTCCAACACGCCGCCTTTTGGTGATAAATTGCACTCCAAACTGTTAACTTGGTAGCAAAGCTCATTAGAGTCATTGCTAATTAGCAGGCTCGTTAAAAGTGGCATAATCAACTTTTCACTCTCTTACACATGCAGACACACGCATACACATACACACACACATGCACACACGTTCACACACACACACACACACACACACACACACACACACACACACACACACACACACACACACACACACACACACACATGCACGCACATACACACACATACACACACAAGTGCACGCACACATACAAATACATGCATGCATGCACATACGTACATGTGCATATGCAGGCACGTACGCATGCATGCACATGTGGACACACACATACCCCATGCAGACCCACACACATGACACGCCCACTCACTCATTCAGCCACACAAATTACATTCCGACACATGAAGCACATGCACACACATGCAATATGTGTCAATGCATATGTGCACATATGCATGTACCTTTACACACACACACACACATGCACACACACAGACACACACACACACACATGCA
>NC_085860.1:35901518-35911518 GCF_034702125.1 Engraulis encrasicolus | reverse complement strand
CCAAACTGGGGGTCGGGACCGGGGGAACGCGGACATACTGATGGAGGGGTCGCGGAAAAGGGGACTTGTATTCACTTCTATGGTTAATAGATGTCCTGTGGATTTCTAGCAATGTTAGCGGACAAACTATTAATGGAAAACCTAGCAATATTAATGGACAAAAACTTTGCAATTAATATTGCTAGGTTTTCCATTCATAGTTTGTCCACTAATATCCAAAAAGGGGGTTCCCGCTGAAAAGGTTTGGGAACCACTGCAGTGCGGTATGGTGGCCCAGAGCGAAGCGCGGCATGGAGCTGCAGCATATGGCCCCGTGCTCCGCTCCGCAGCTGCCTAGCAGCATGCCGTCCTCTGGAGTGGGTGTGAAGTGTTCTCGGAGCTAGATTAAATCAAAGGGGACCAGCGGGACAGAGATGCCCTTCGACTTGCATCATTACGGAGGAAATTCTCTTTTGTGACTCACTCATTTTCCAGAGTGGGGGTGATGGGTTGTGGTTGGGTTGGGTTGGTCGAGGTACTGGTGCTGGGCACTTAGGCAGCGGGTGTCACAGGGCCGTGTGTCTTATGCCGCATTCCCCAAGGGTGGGAGATGGGATGTTTCTGACCTCCTACTTGCCGAAATGTATTGGAACGCCTGTCGAAGCAGAATGTTCAAGTCGCGAGCTGGGGCCACATCGAAGTACCCCGACTTCGAAATTGTGACGTCAACACAGCAATGGCAGTGCACAGTAATAACAATAGTTTATGTTTGACTTGCTGGTTGTAACACTTTCAAGTGGGAGGTAGCTGCCTCCTGGTTGCATATTGGGAAGCTCCTACCGCTCTGGATATATATCTTATATGGTACTGCTCAGTCCATCTATAAAAAGTGGTAAAAACCTTTGCCTGGGGTCAGTGTTGAGTACGAAGAGATGCATAACTTGTTCACTTCAGATTCATAGAACGGGATGTGTTTGCTTCAGTGCCTTTGATCGCGATGGTATTGACCATGCTGTGCCTTAGTAAACCTTGCTTGGGTCTTAAGTCAAAATGTAATAGTTTGTAACCAAAGTCAAGCTTGCTGAAAATCAATGTAATGCCTAATTTCCCATCCCCCATGGTGACCTTCATCGGCAGACTGATTTTGGCTACAAGCACATGTTTAGGCATGCCACAAAGCCTGTTATGGGCAAGGAAGGCAGCTTTTAAGCCAAATCGACATTATTGACATGCCAGCACCAAATAGAGAGAGAGAGAGAGAGAGAGAGAGAGAGAGAGAGAGAGAGAGAGAGAGAGAGAGAGAGAGAGAGAGAGAGAGAGAGAGAGAGAGAGAGTCGATGGGGGGATATGTGCTTTTGTGTGTTCACATCTTTCCCTTTGATATCCTTGTTGTTGCTAGGAATGTAGAGTGGCATAAAACATTTAGTGTTACAAGTGAGGAGTTCCATTTTGGAGAATCTTGAATATGCATCAAAAGTAGGCTATGCAGAAAGTTCCAACAAAAAATACAAGAGAGCGAAACAAAAGTCTTGAATGGAATCAAAACAGGTCGTTACAAGGCAGATATTGAACTCTCAGTGCTGAACACTGATTCAGGACTGCTTGAAAGAGAATCTGACAGAAGCCAATATAAGTGCACTGCATGACGTCCTTATAAAAAAAGGCAATGAAACAAGCCAACTCCTCTTCACTTCACAGAGCACATTGACTTCTTGCTGAGGGGATGGCAAGGCAAGGCATGAATGTTACAGACCTTTTCCAGGATAACCAGACAGATCAGTCATTTAGTAGAGCTAAATGAATGATGAATGAATGAATGAATGAATGAATGAATGAATGAATGAATGAATACATACATAAATACATAAATACATACATAGGCCTACATAGATACTGTTGTACATACATACATACATACATACATACATACATACATACATACATACATACATACATACATACATACATACATACATACATACATACATACATACATACATACATACATACATACATGAATGCCCATATACTGTTTCTGCAAAAACTGTAACCATGCAAAGAAATGCCTATCATCATTAATGGTGTTTTAGTGTGAGGCAGAGGTTTGCCTGATGACACAATCCCTGCATTTTAAACAGCTGTAACGTACACACGTACACATACACATTTGCAAGTATAATGAGTTTTGTGCCCTCCTCAGTTCGCCGAAACTGCATGTTGATTGCCTTGATTTTGCTTTGGGTAAGTTTGATTTTGCAATCACACTTGTCATAGAATTAGGGCTTTACCTTCTGGCGTTATTAGCAATGGTAGTGTTGTCATCATGGAACACTAATAAAAAAGCAAGCAAAAACATGGTGACGCAGATACAGAGCTTTAAAAATAGGCATTACATCCATATTCCAACACACACTGTCAGCGGTTACATAAAATAAAGTAGTGTTTGCACACATACCATTTCACACATACCGCTTGAAGTAGGTGGTCCTATCAAAGCTAGCGGAGGCATCGACACTATGCCGTAATTTCAGTCCTTCTTTGGAAGTGGTCAACACCAAATTTGTCACTAATAGCTTTTCACATCTGGCTGTAGATTTTCAGCATGTTCCATATTGACCAGATGAATTTCCTCTGCGGGGCATAATAATGCTTAAGATGACCTTGAACTCGCCCTTGGGTCATTTCAGTGGTTCCAAGTGCCTTATGAATGGGAGACATTTGCCAGGAGGAGGTGAAGACTTCATTGCGGCTTACGCTTAGCCGGATATTTATAGCAATGGATAATCCCACCTCTCCACTTATATAATAGTAACCTCCATTTTCATGTACACGATAGGTGCAACCACATAAATTCATACTGTATACGTTTCTATAAATATCTAGATGTAAACGAGAGGACTGCACGAGGCCTGAGAGGACCACGAAGCAGATATGGTAAAGAGCAATTTGTGGGCGAGAAGAGCCTGGAGGCACAGCTTTTGATTGTATTCATTTTTTTTTAAATATGCCTCTGAGCTATTCTTTCACCAAAATGTCCCCCCGGCGCTGAACCTACAGTATATATGACAAAGTGGCACAGTTATGCATGCAGCCCCTCTATCTAGTAGTCAGTTTCATCTCTCTATTTGTTGGGGAGGTCACAGTCAGGAATGATTTTTTGGTAGTTGTTTTTCCCGATGGCACATCACTCTCCTCTTACTTCTACCTGGTGCGAGCAGATATAGACAGACAGCAGGATGAAAGGATGTTTTTTTTGTTTGAAGAACTTCTCAGTAAAACAAAACTGCCCTCCCATTGTATGTCAGCCTTGCATAGCAGAATCATTTGAATGGGTGCAAATACAATGGGCTCGCATCAAAGGGGAACAAAATGATCATCTCAGCCAGCAAGTGCACTGAAATTCTGTGCAGTCTTCGGCTACAGTAGTAGGCTTTGTAGTATTGTTTCACTGGCTGCTGAGCTGTGATTCAAAGACGAACTATGCTCTCTCTCCCTCCATCTCTCTCTCTCTCTCTCTCTCTCTCTCTCTCTCTCTCTCTCTCTCTCTCTCTCTCTCTCTCTCTCTCTCTCTCTCTCTCTCTCTCTCTCTCTCTCTCTCTCTCTGTCAGAGACAAATGGAGTGAGTGGAGAGCAGAAATGGAGCACCCAGTGTTAGGGGCCAACTAAGGCAGCGGGAGGTGCAGGAAGAGAGGCAGGAAATGTGGATGGTTTGTGATTTTTACCTCAGAGGAAAATTTCCACCTGTGGTGAGGAAGAAGTCTCAAAGAAAATGTGTGTTTGTGTGAGGGAGTGAGGGAGTGTTCATTTTGTGTGTATCTGCACTGTGTACGTTGACATACAGTATGTGCATGTGTTTCTGGGTAAGTGTGTTCTCTGTGTGTGTCTGTGTGTGTGTGTGTGTGTGTGTGTGTGTGTGTGTGTGTGTGTGTGTGTGTGTGTGTGTGTGTGTGTGTGTGTGTGTGTGTGTGTGTGTGTGTGTGTGTGTGTGTGTGTGTGTGTGTGTGTGTGTGTGTGTGTGTCTACGAACCCTATGTGTAGGCCTATGTGTATATATGTGTGCAGACATGTGCAACACAGCAATGGAAAGAAGTGGAAAGCATGTGCAAGAGACAAGCAAAGACAGTGCCCAAAACGAAGAGAGGAAACAGAAACAGAAACAGATATTGTACAGAGAAATAAAAAAAATCAAGAACTACACTAAAAAAATGAAGACGCAACATCAGCGTTGTTTCAGTTTGCCAGATGGCTGCAGTGAATCTGCACACGTCCTCTCATTAAAGCCTTGGTGGGCTTCACAGCATTCGCTCGTTCACTCTCTCTCCCTCGTTCACTCTCTCCCGCGTTCGCTTTTTGCTCCTGCTCCGAAACAATAAAAGCTTCCCCCCTGAGCAGCCCAACTGCAGCAGACTTGGGAGCTCCCCCTGGAGTGCCCATTCATCTGAACTTGCATGCTTACTGGAAAGATTTTTTTTCTGTGCCTCTTCTCCTCTCTCCCTTCCCTGCAAATTTCCCTTCAGGAGGGAGAAAGGAATAAAGAAAGACAAAGACGAAAAAAGAAGGAGGAGGAGAAAAAAGCAGAACGAGAGAGAGAAAGAGAGAGAGAGAGAGAGAGAGAGAGAGAGAGAGAGAGAGAGAGAGAGAGGGAGGACAAAAGACAACAAGAAACATGGCACTCTGGCACTTTCCCCTTGACAGTCTTTGCACTTTCTCATTGTTTTTTAATGCAAGCTACTGTAAGCCCTTACACTATCTACTATATGTGTGTTGCTGTTGTATTTTTCTTTCTCTTACCGTGTACAGTGATCATCCCTCTGTAATTTCCCATTAGCAGCAATATGGGACACATGACATGGGAAAAAATACTAAGGAAATAATGGTGGAGCGGGCAGGTTTGATGGCAAAGACACACACGCACACACACACACACACACACAGACACACACATGCACACGCTAACGTGCACGCACGCACACACACACACACACACACACACACACACACACACACACACACACACACACACACACACACACACACACACACACACACACACACACACACACACACACACACACACACACACACACACACACACACACACACACACACATACCCTCACACTCGCACCCTTTTATTTGGATCACAGCCCATCAAAAGATTTAAATATTGCTGGAAATGAAAGAAAGCCCGATTGGGAAACTCCAACTCCCATTGTCATTGTGACACAGCACTCCACAGCACACAAGTGTTCACTGCACACTGCACACAATGAAATTGCATTTATGCCTCACCCGTGCAAGGTGGCATCCCCCAATGGCGCCCCAAGGGAGCAGTGCGGTGGGACGGTACCATGCTCAGTGTATCTCAGTCATTTGAGGAGGATGGGAGAAAGCACTGATTAACTACTCCCCCCACCAACCTGGCCGGTCGGGAGTCGAACCGGCAACCTTTGGGATACAAGTCTGACGCCCTACCCGCTTACCCGTGACTGAAATCACAGCAGAGTTTTAAGAGTGATCCTACACTTAATCAGTCCATTTTTATCTCTATGGATATACAGTGCATGTCATCTCCGTCTTGGCATGGACGAACTGCTTATGATGGCAGAGATTGAACACTATTTTGCCAGTCTTTTTAGAATTGTTTTGCATAGTCCAAATAGTTGCACACACATAGACACACAGACACTGACACACACGCACACGCATGCACGCACACACGCACACACACACACACACACACACGCACACACGCACACACACACACACACACACACACACACACACACACAAAGAACAATAACACATCTCTGCATGCAGGGCCAGTTAAAAAAGACAATGCCCTGGGCACTGTGGCTGTGGCTTTCTTGTGAGAGGAGAGGCGGCAGGTCACGTTTGATAAGCTGACTGGCAAACAGATGATGGCTGTTAAAAAAAAAACGAGATGAGACCAGCTGTGGCTGCCTGACACCTGAGAGAGAGGCTGCCTGTGCCTGGTCCAGGTGGGACCCCCCTGTGATCGCTGCCATGTGTCATGGATCAGGCCAGGGCTCGGCTCCCTCTTGTCATCCTTTTGAGCGGGTGTGTTTGCTCGGCCTGGATGATGCCACGAAAGGTGCAACAAAGGGACATTTTTTGTCTGTTTACCTGTTACAATATGGCTTTAGAATGACAGTGTGTGAAGGGCTTCCAATGAAAGAAGGTAGGTTTCAGGAGAAACAGAGCAACACAGAAATGCTCAGGCGAGTCGACTGATATGGTTGGACTGGTGGCCCACATTTACTTTGGTTCAGTGGGTCTAAAGTTTCTTGCGAAATCCCCCTGTGTGTGTACACTGTGCTTTGTATGCAGTTAGAGTTATACTACTATGTGAAGTTTTGCACCCCTGTGTGCAATCATAACAATACTATGCCAACATGTGCAAATAACGTACAACCAAACGCACGCACACAAAAAAATCATGCATCCAAATTATTCTGTTTATTAAACAAAACTGACGGAAATTAAATATTGATTCTGTGCCCTGTGCAGTTATTGATCGTCCGTCCCGTGCATGTTCCCCCAATAGCTTGGGCTGCCGGCTGGCTGGCTGGCTGACTTGCTGATCGTTTTGTGCCGGAGGAGCTGTTGTGAGGAGCCCTGTTTAACACACTCTCTGTTCGCCAAAGGACCACAGTCGAGCTCTTGCTTTACAACACCCTCGGATTAGAAATGGGAGGAAAGCAATTATGTGCCAGCGTCCCTATGGCCTCTTAATGGAAGATTGCAGAGTGGGAGGCCTCCGAGAAGCAAGCCTCTCTCCTTTGGAGGCTCTGGGGCTTATTTCTAGCTGAAAAGGCTCTTTGCATAATTCTAATAAAAAATAATTTGCTTGTTCGCAGCATGGCTTAGATTTTTTTTTTTTTCGATGAGGCAGCAAGAAATGACCTCTCTTGGCTGTTGCAGCTCTTCTAAATGAATGTGATGCCAGGTATCATGTCTCTTTTTAAAGTTAGTCTGTAAAAAGGAACGGGATCTCCTGCTGAGATGTGGAGAGGATTTTTCTTTTGCTTCCCTAAGTGGCAAGCTCATTAGGCAAAGCAAAAGATGAGAGGAAAATGATTTGAGCGAGACATTTGTTACCGATCCAAGAAAAAGCAGAAGTAGCAGAAACGCTGTGCAGTTAATTCCTGTCCAGCCTACCACTCAACCCCCCTGCATGCAAGCACATATTCAGCGTAAGCTACAAAATGGAAGCAGCACAGCACATGGAAAAGAAGCGGCCCCTTCATCCTTTATGCTTATGTCATGCTGTCTCCAGGCAGCATCTGAAGTGTTGCCTGGATACGGACTCATGCAGAAAACAAAGAGGCTATGACTATGCCACCACCCTGAGACCGGCCTGCCCACAAGCTGTGCCACCCTGGCGCGCCACAAAACGTGTGACTCGCTGCGGGAAGATGGAATGGCACCAGGTGGCAGGGCGACGGCGAGAGGACAGGGGTTCAACTGCATGGGGCACATCATGGCAGGTGAGAGGTGAGCTGAGCTGAGCTGAGCCTCCAGCACAGTTATTACTGTGCTGTGATCATCTACACCCACGCTGACACCTCCAGTATGCATGGAAGTTATTCCTACTTTGGGAATTAGTACGGATGTGAGCAGGGCAGCCGACAGGGGAGGACTAAGGGGCCAGCTGTCCCGGTCCCAGTGACAGGGGGGGCCCAGAATTTGGTCCCTATTACATTGTATGTATTGGGTAGGGGGCCCTTTCATATGACTTTATCTTGGGCCCGGCCAAATCTGTCAGCGGCCCTGGATGTGAGCATTGACTGGAGTATACTGTATAAATAATTGTCAAAGACTCCAAGGTAGACTTCTGTGTTTTCAAGGTGAGACTTTGACAAAGGAACAAACAGTACCTTGACCATCAGCTGAAAGTACATCAAGCTGTCAAAAAATGGAGACCTTTAATAATGTGTGATACTGAAGGTTTGAGTGTTTTTAAGATGTAAAATTGCATCCACAGTAAATGCGTGGGTATTTTTTATTCGACCTGGTCATTGCAGGTTCATGGATCTTATGTACTTTACTGTAAAGTAGGAGCCAATTATTTTTCCCTTTCCCTGCTCACACTGCACCATGCGACTTTCATGAGACCTCCACGGTGTTAATGTGTTGGGGGATTAATGAAGATTGGCAGGATCCTTGCGAGGAGCAATCATGGTGCAGTCAAGATAAAAACACGGTACAATATCAGTGGCTCCTATACTGTATTTATTACGTAACATCAAACATGTACGAACCACAACTTATTCCATCATCATGTCATGCCAAGACCCTAAAATGACTTAAAAAGGGAAGCAATCTCACTTGCTTGGCATACGGACATTAAATCACTGAGTAGTGTATTTTACAAATGCCCAATTTTAATTCCATTTAGCACTCTTGGTAAAAGTCCGTGCTTGCTCCTGCACGCGCTCACCGTCTTCTCCATGTAACAGGTACTGCATGGCCTACTAAGCAGTCACCTTGTAAATATTTGATACATTAACGCGAAAAAAGGAAAGGCCGCTTTACCCAAAATGTTTCTTTCAGCTTAGCACTTCTCTGTGCGCGGTGTAAATGATGGTGAAGAATGTGACCGTGTAATGGGAGCAATTAGAGTCTGGTGGAAAAAGAGGGAACAGAGAGAGAGAGAAAAAAAACCACACACACACTTCTTTGCCTTTTTCCCCTCTATCCTGGTCCGCCAGTGCAATTTACCGTGGCCTGTGAAATTAGCATGGCCCGTTAAAGCAAAACAAAAGACGCCTGTATTTTATTACAGATGTCCAGGTTTGTCGTGGCTTATTGTCGGGGTAGTGCATGGACCGAAGCACAAACAAACGACACAGATAATGTATGAGGCGGATTTAATGGTTAAACGGAAATAGCAGACGATTAAACCCTACAGTGGGGAGCCATAATGGAAGGACGTGCTGCTTGTTGACAGATTGGCTTGGGCACTGGGACCGTACTGGATGAGTGTGTGTAATAGGTCCATGATGCAGGAAGGCCCTGCACAAACTAATTCACTTGGAGCTGTTCTCCACATACAATATAAATTGAATGCCTAATACCCATTAAGTGGAATGATTTTCAAATTCCATTAATTCCCTATTTAGGAAGTAATGGGATGCAATTCAACAGGAATACGCATTTAAATGTGCTGAATAAAAAATCATTCTGACCCTTTCTGACATTGAGCTTAAGGAAAGTGGTTTATCTCGTGATAGCATCATACCAATTCATTGTTTCACGTTTCACAAAGTTGTCCTTCGGGGATTTTTTTTCTAACAATCAATGATTATTAGAAAGACAATGAGGAGTCATGTTAGTGTATTGGAGTGATGAGGATCAGTTTGCAGTTAGTAGCAATCTGGTGCGGTGAAGGAGGAGCGAACACGGCTTCCTCTGGCAACGAGCTCCTGGCTCCTGCTCAAGTGGGACATGCTCTCTGCCAGAGCACACCCAT
Source organism: Engraulis encrasicolus (assembly GCF_034702125.1). Taxonomy (NCBI): domain Eukaryota; kingdom Metazoa; phylum Chordata; class Actinopteri; order Clupeiformes; family Engraulidae; genus Engraulis; species Engraulis encrasicolus. Next base: position 35,902,044 of record NC_085860.1, on the reverse strand, counting down.
CCCCACACAGACACACACACATATGCACACACACACACGCACGCACGCACGCACGCACGCACGCACGCACGCACGCACGCACGCACGCGCACACACACACACACACACACACACACACACACACACACACACACACACAACCTCTCATCTATCTCTCCCTCCAAAAACTCAGGGTGAAAGCACTTCTTCAGAGCACTTGCTCATCAGGACCAGAACAGAGGGGATGAGTAACAAGTACCAACAGCTTGATGGGCCAGTGATGGAGTGGACCTAGGCAGGGGCAGGGAAGTGGAAACAGGGGGGAAGCTGGAAGCAGGCAGGGTCACAGTCTGAACAAAGGATAGGGGAAGGGGTAGTGGAGGAGTATTTGTTTATCTGTTTGAGAAGAGGGTTTATAGTGGCAGAGTGGAAGAGGATATAGACTAGTGTTTCTCAACAGAAGGGAGGACAACCCCACCACCCCCACCCCCAAACGAGGGAAAGAGGACAGGAGAAGATGGTACATGAGGGAGGATATATGGAAGGG
>NC_085860.1:35891518-35894018 GCF_034702125.1 Engraulis encrasicolus | reverse complement strand
ACAAAGAAGAGAGAAGCAGAAGAAGAAGAAGAAGAAGAAGAAGAAGAAGAAGAAGAAGAAGAAAAAGAAAAAGAAAAAGAAAAAGAAAAAGAAAAAGAACAAGAAGAACAAGAACAAGAACAAGAACAAGAACAAGAAGAAGCTGGCATTTTGTTCTTTCCACATGAACACAGGCCACCCAAAACATTGGTCCTTATATGGGCAGTGGTCAACCACACACACAGAAAAAGAGAAAGAGAGATTTGAGAGAGAGAGAGTCAGAGAGAGAGAGAGAGATATGGTTAGGTTTGTTCTTTGTAAACATTCACCCTCCTACAGTGAATGCAAGCGCACACTTCTCACTGCTAATATGTGATCCATGGCAACAAGAGGCAAATCTTCTCTCTCTGTCTCTCTCTCTCTCTGTGTCTCTCTCTCTCTCTCTCTCTCTCTCTCTCTGTGTCTCTCTCTGTGTCTCTCTCTGTGTCTCTCTCTCTCTCTCTCTCTCTCTCTCTCTCTCTCTCTCTCTCTCTCTCTCTCTCTCTCTCTCCAAGCCAACATATCTGCCTGCCAGACCTGAACAAATACAGAGTCTAATCAAAACACAATTTCTTTTGAACTAACAGTAGGTCATGATATGATGCGCACAGTTCATTTATCAGCAACAGTGTCGTCTGTATATATTGCAGCCTAGATTAGAATCTTTTGATAAGTACTATTGCACTGAATCAAATTCAGTGAATGCCTATTTATATGGTTTAAATTTTACAGTGCGAATACCTGCATCCTTCTGAATGGTATAAAAGCTTAATAGAAAAATTAATATGTTCTCCTTTGTACTAGCTGTCAGGGAACCTGTCTGGCTCTTGACTAAAATGTGTTTTTGCTGTTACTGGGTGGTCCCCACAGACAATGCATGATTATGAATAGTGTTTGTATGAGAGGCTCCTCTGAGAACAAGCTTTGTAGTATAAAAGCAATGCTAATGATCTCTGGTCGTGACATTATCTTATGAAGCTACGCTGTCTAAGTGGCGCTCTCTGTTACGCATTAATAAAGAGAGTGTGCGGCATACCATTTAAGATAAAAGAACGGCCTACACAGCACTCAGCTTAGTCTGGGTAGCTTCACCGGTAGGATTTTGAATACTCTTAGAGTTTGAGAGGGTTCAAAACACTTAGGAGTACGTATTGAACACTGTATCATGGCAGGATGAGGGCCGCAAAATACATGTAGATAACACAAGACAAATCTGGGGAACATTTTATGTTGAAACATCAGATAGAAGGTGGCGGGGGTGGCACATGATCAAAAAAGGAAACTGTGAACATTTGGTTGTTATTTCATAAGAGGTGTGTGTGTGGGAAGTCAAAATGGTCCTCGTAATTATGGTTCCCTTGGTTCAATAGGCAATAAATTAGCATGCACATGCCAAAAAGCCAGTAGTTAGCAGCTGTTTCTCAGTGGCTGAGAGCGTTTTGAGATGCTGTGAATCTGAATAAAAGTGACGCCTGTGGTGTTGTTGCCAAGCCTTTGAGCGAGGTGAGCATTCAGCACTCAGCTCTGCTAAATGCCTGTTCACCACGGCTCTGATTCCTTCTTAGCATGCTTGGTGCTAATTTGCTGCACTGTCATTGGCATCCATGCTACTAGCGAGGCGGAACAAGGAAGTTATTATTTTTTTGGACGCTCAGAGCATGTTGATGAGCCAGGGAGAAAGATGGATGTCTCTGCATTTGCCTCCAACATAAAAACTCTCGAAATAACTTACTTCTTCATCAACACCCGCTTCCTTACTTTAATAAAGTCATTTGTTCTGTTTACAAATAATTATGCATTTTGGCAATGATTATTATAATCACATTGTTCATGGAACAGTGGTTACAGTCTGCATACTACAATCTATTAGGGCTTAAACTTGATCTTGATTGTCTAAACATGACTTTGCTTAACCCTACTCAAGAGGCTACAATAATTTGACTTTCCCGATGACTTCCGCTTGAGTATATTCAATTTAATTTTTTTTACAGGCATATAGATACATACTAAAGGCAACACGGATTGGATAATATAAATGAAAAAAAGAATGGTTGGATTAATGAGGTGATGCAAAATCAAAATGCAGTGACCCTCAGTTTCAGGTTACAGTTCTAATCCTCTGAGTTGAAAAATGTTCTGCACATACATGTACATGCTTTGTTGTGTTTGATATAGCACAAAACAACAAACACACCTGTGGAAAGAAAATAAAAAAAAAAATAACTCATTAGTTTTCTCTAGCAACGATGCGACTATGTAATTCCACTTCGCTGGTTCTACATCCTGTGTCTGCTTCTCCCTTTCCCCTTTTCTCCCTTTCTTTCTCCCTCTCTCTCTCTCTCTCTCTCTCTCTCTCTCTCTCTCTCTCTCTCTGGTAAAGAGTGATTGTGCATGTTAAAATCTCTGTTTGTGTGCATGTGCTTGGATGCATTCAGCGTATTGTGCAGTAGTGCATGACTATCAGGTATGATTGTGTCCATTC
>NC_085860.1:35876518-35886518 GCF_034702125.1 Engraulis encrasicolus | reverse complement strand
ATTTCAAATGCATTATTTTCTCGTTCACCATTTGAACTCTTGTCCTTTCTTATGTAATGACATGTGTTGACAGCATGGCAGGTTAGTTATCAAAATGTACTTACTGCTCATTTCATTACCCATTTTGTACAGGAAATAAACACCCCGGTCAGTCACTGATTTGACAGATGCAACGATGGAATGCAATGGGGAAAAGCACATCATTAATACGGAGTCCATTACATTTAGCCTACGTGAATTATAATAATGTTAATGGCTTTGTTGCATTAAAATGCTATTTGTTATTCCATACTCAACAAATACACTATTGGTCAACATTCCATAAAACCAACAATATGCAACATTTAAGAATCATTGCACTTATTACTGAGATAAGTGGTATACCTCTTGTACTTTATTTTGTTATGTCCTACTGTTGTAACGACGTAAAACTTAATAACATGTTTAGCACATACTGTTAATACTGCCTCAGCATTTAATCGACCATAATCCATTTAGTCGTTGCTTAATAGTTTGTTTATGTCCTAATGCTAATAAAGAGATCACTGATATGAACCCTTGGCATTTTTAATTTAAACAAATACGTTTCAGACAAGAGGATTAAAAAATGTAGACTTTATCACTTAATTACAGCAGGACTGCACACAACGCAAACTACTCGAGTCAAATCATTTAATTGTGCCCCATGGAATGTTGTGTAGTAGTGCATTGCACGCTCTCTCTAGACTGAAAGCATATATCCATGGTGTGAACAGCTGGGGGGCCAAACATTTGTGGAGGGCTACTCTTGGATGAATTGAAATGTTTTATAGATCACAGAAGCAATTTTTTTTTTGAAATTTCAACTGTTATGAACTACTCACTGAATATAAATGATTGTGTTTTGTAAACCACTGATAGCTTCTCAAACTGTGCAAGATACAGACTGACAACCTGTAACTGATACTCCAGGTAATGATACACATTGTACAGTATACAGTGGTGGCTTTTCATATGTGGACATATTTCCATCTCTAGTTTTATTAGCTGTGTAATTTAGCAACAATTTGTTTTTTTGAATGTGTAGCGACTTAATACACTATTTTGTTGGTAGGTGGACCGGAAGCCAAATTGTTTTCTGGAGGGTTTGCACACAATTTAGTTCCAGATCTTTGCTTTTGAGACAATAAATGTTTTTCTTCTTCATGCACTCTTAATACAGATTATTTCAGTAATTGCATCATTTACCTGAGGTCAGATGGTTCAGTGAATTGTTTTTAACAAATAAATGCATTTTCAATTTGTGAACCTCAGCCAGCCACCACAGAGCTGAAACAAAAGTGTAAATAGGACTTCCCGTAAGCTTGGTTCAGTTACTTATTATTACTTTGTATAGAAGGTGTTGATCGGTGTTTAGGGGGTTGGGGGATTGGTGGGGCATTGGGAAAAGTTGTATGCAGTGTATAAACAAAGGTAGAATAATTGTGTTTTGGCAAGCAGCCTGAATGGACAAATCAGTATCCTAGTCCAAACTTTGCTGGGAAGGAGAATTAATTTGTAAGTGCAAAAAACTGCAGAAAAAAATGTATTTTGGAGGGCCAATAAAGCCCTGTGCAAATAAATGTCGGTAAGTAATAGGTCTATACCTGGTGGTTATGAAAAAATAAGAAATATTTAAAGGTTCACCGGGAAGTTGTCAAGTCTTTTAAGTTATGCCAGCGGGAGAGGCCAACAGAGCTGCCACAAACTGTCCAAGACTTGCTGACATAGAGTGGCACGCAATGACATGTGAGGACCTTGGCGAATTCAGCAGAGAGTAACAACAGACAGATGGATATCAAGTGATCCAAATTGTCTTTAAAAGCATGCTGTAGTTGCCTTAATTATATTGCTATAATTTATACCAAATAATATCTGCATGAATACATTTCCTAGCTTTAATCAAGGTCGGTCACAAGTAGCAGATGGGGGAAGTTGTGGCAGTCTAAATACAACAGGAAAGAAGAAAGAGTTTAAAAAATGCACGCATGGATGCAGAGACACGCACGGACGCAGGCAGGCACACATGCACTCACGTACGCGCGCACTGTCACACACACACACACACACACACACACACACACACACACACACACACACACACACACACACACACACACACACACACACACACACACACACACACACACACACACACATACACACACATACATACACACACACACACTTGTGGGCCGGATTGCATCCAAATATCTCCCAAATAGAAAAGGTGCTAATTAATTGTCAAGAAAAAAAACTTTGCATAATAGAAGTATTTATTTGGATTTCAGTTCAACCATAAAGACCCCCAAACCAGTAGTAATTTTACAACCGAATGCACTAGAGTTTTCCTGGCAGAAGTGGGGATACAAACTTCTATTTGTCTGACATGAGGAAGATTAAATCTCCACCGTATTGCACTTCAGCGCCACAGGCGTTCAGCATATGGGGGCGACTAACCAAGTTGTGAAGATGTCGTATTAAAAAAGTACAAGCGCAATATGTTTTTGAAGTCACGACAGGCCTCTACCTATATAATCCCTAAATTGTTTCAGAACTTGTACTGATAACTCCAACTGATACGAGCTCATACGTTACACACCATGTTTGTCAAACTTTTTCGTCCTAAAAGATTTAAGGTTTGCTTGCTGTTGGTGACAGGCAACTAATATAAACACTTGCCATTGAGGAAATCATATTGCTTTAGAAGCTATAAGCTCATGCACTGCTATAACCTCATGTGCTATACATCATACACTGTATGAAACAACAGTTTGATCAAAATTACTCTGAGCACAAGCAGAGGAGACAAATATGACACTTCAATACAAGCAATAAACTCCATAAATACCATATGCTGCCATGTGCCTGTATGAACTACTATGTCAGTATCCGAAAATTACAAACATATGCATAGTGTTCAATTCTATGTGATTCCATTATACATAATAATATGATGCCTGATATGATTATGCATAGTATAATATACTACATGGATGTGACTGAGCATTACAAATTGAGTTTAGCTGACTATTAGCTTTCAGCTGTTAGCTTTGATCAAGGCCGCATAATATCCCTTCTCCCATTCAGCAGTGTTCTCCAATCTCCTCTTCCTCAAAGCTGTTAGTGGCCTTGCTTTTATGTGAAGAAGCCTGTCTGTCTCTGTCACGCCATCTGTCTTTAGCGCTGTTCATTATCTACAAGCGGTGAATGTCTCGGCATGTTCCTTTTTCTTTTTTTTCCAGCCTTTTTCTGTATTTCTCATCTTGACAACCTGCACGCCGCTGCTGCTCTGCCCCAGTCTGCGACATGCTGTTGCTTGGGCTGACAGGAAGTCTATGAGTGTCAGTCGCGTTCCGAAAGCTGTTGTTCTGCCGCTCATCTGACGACTGGAGCTTTGTTTCTGGACCACTTTTGTCTGAAGGAAAAAAGGGACCTCTTTCTCTTCTGTGTTATCTTTTTCTTGCCTTTGTGGTTTTATATCGACCCCTGCACATCACCTCTCAGTCACAGTGCTCCCATGGCTCGGAGCCCTGTGGATCTGTCTAAAAACCACCCATAAATATGCCAAATTCCCATATCTAGTTAGCTATTTCTAAGCCAAGTTGTCAGGTAGGCCTAGATCTAGCGGTTTTGCAGACACAGAGTAAACATTTCACTGATTTCACAACATTGTTTCTCTAACAGTTTGGAGATAATGAGGAGACACACATTCTAGGGACTTCTTACTGGATGTTAATGATGACTGTGTACTGTGTGTGTGTGTGTGTGTGTGTGTGTGTGTGTGTGTGTGTGTGTGTGTGTGTGTGTGTGTGTGTGTGTGTGTGTGTGTGTGTGTGTGTGTGTGTGTGTGTGTGAACATGTGTGCATAGGGCTTGCAGTCATTGCTTTAAGCAGGGTTTGAAATAGTCATCTGACCACTCATTGATGAGGGGCACCAGCCACCACCCAAGGATCTTAATTTGCTCAGAGTGCTGGAGTGCCGATCAAATAGCAAAACTTTCTTTTAATGAGTCATCATACTTGAATTCCTGGTACTGTGCTGTTACTGGATGTGCGTTTTCTGTTAATGTCAATGACATTATGAGTATTTTAAGAGCATTATAGCACTTTATTATATGGTTGTGACGTCATCGGTCGAATGCTCCATTCATTTCAACGGGGCTCCCCAACGTTCGCACGTCTGTTATTTTTCGATAACGGACGGGTTGGTCTATAATGCCGTGTACAGACCAAGAGCGAACGGAGCGAACGAAGCGACGGAAGTCATTATTTCTCTATGGAGGGCACGCGACCTGCGCTACCAAAGCGAATTCGCCAGGAGCGAAGCTTCTTGCGCTACCAGAGCGAATTTTGAAGATTAAACTAAATCTAATCGCAGGCGAAATCGCTCTGACGCTGTTCGGCGGCAACCAATCGGAACGTTCATATCTCCGAATGTCCCAGGCTGTCAAGCCAGAGCCGTTATGTGATTAGCTGCATCAAACATGTCAATGCTGCGTCTCGAGCGAATACAGCGTATTCAAGGCGAAACTTCTTCTGCTACCCACGCTACCAGGCAGCGTAGTTCGCTCTTGGTCTGGACACGGCATAACAGACCGCTGTCAATGGCAACAAGACTTTTCACTGCTAAAGCGACTTTTCAACAAGACTCTAATCAGCTGCTGTGATAGACAACACCTGTTGTCCTGGCTACCTAGCTGCCTAGCGGTGTTCCAACGGCACTGTTTTGTTTTGAGCAGCAACAATCTTTTGACATTAACAACTATAATAGACCTAACATTAAATAGGCTTAAAGAAATGTCCCCGCCATGTGTGAATCATTTAAGTATATCCATATAATAAGCGGGTTAACTTTCGGCGAGTCGGTCGCTTTGTGGAATAGCAGCACTTCAGAGAGAACAAGACCCCTCCGCTCCGCGTCGGGGTCTAAAGATTCTCTCTGTCGTGCTGCTATTCCACGGTAGCGACCTTCTCGCCGAACGTTAACCCTTACATAGCAGCCACTGTTCAGATGACTGTAATATTCTTTACTTTCTATACACAGTTCATTTTGCAGTGTTAATTCAACTCAGTTCAGAGTGGAACTAACACTATGAGTGACTCAGTCATCTGATAACTCATTAATGAAGTGCAGCAGTCACTCAGTCAGTGAGCTTGAGCATTGCTGAATTTCAGGTAAAATGATTTATGTGATTTTTTGTTTAAGGCTGTAAAAGTTCCCAGAGGACCGTACTATAAACACAAACCAGGATTTCCCCCTGCCCTTTAGGCCTATATTGAAGTTAGCCACCTTTCAATAGTTCACTCTCTGAAATTTGGATTAAAGATGTATGCATACATCTTCGTTCTCAATGGAGAACGGACTCTCGCAGGAGAGTGGTTGTCCACGCGGTGGACTGATCATCGAAGTGCTTCACAGGGTCGGCAGCGACCACTGCACTGAAGAACAAACTCTCGCAGGAGAGTGGCTGTCCACGCGGTGAACTGATTATCAAAGTGCTTCATGGGGTCCGCCGGGACCACTGCACTTAAGAAGCTGAGAGATTACGTGGCGTATTGGGCAAGATCGCTGGCCGTGGTGCTGAAGTACTGCCACGGCCGAGAAATGTCTATGCAGCAAACATTCTTGAGCTCGGGAGTGCGGGGCGCCACTAAGAGCTCGGGCAGTATCTGCACCGGCAGATATGTGTGAACTCTGAGCGGACACCACCCTACAGATGATGGTTGAAGAGCAATGAAGCGAGGTGAACTGGAAGAAATCTAGGGCAAAACACCGGCATCGTCGTTCTCGCTGGAGAACGGACTTCTCATGATCGTGCCGCTCTCTCAGAGGAGTGGCTGTCCACGCGGTGGACCGATCATCAAAGTGCTTCACGGGGTCCACAGGGACCACTGCACTCGAGAAGCTGAGATAGATTACGTGGCGTATGGCGAGACACCTGATGAATCGATCGAACAGCGGCAGAAGGGAGGCGAAAGGGGAGGTGGTGGGACGAGCAAAAAGAACATTTTTGTGGAGTGGAGAATAAATGCTGGATAGGTAATTAAGGGGCGTTCCACATTTTCTGTGCGCTGAAATTCCACCGAATGACGGCAGAATGGAGAATGAGATGCAGCTGGTTAAATAGGCGTGCCTATCTTTTCGTGCTGAACTTGGGCGAATGACAGTAGAGTGGAGAACAGAATGCAGGTGGTAAATTAGGCATGCCAAATTTCATTACGCTTCTCTCAAACTTTCGTTTTTTACAAAAACGTGCATTTAAAACAGACCCCACCTTCTCCAAGTACCCTGAATAACTTAATTGCATTGCAATTGTATTTTTTTAAGATTCCTTTACAAAATATGTCATATTTCATGGGGAGCTGCATAACATTAACCCTCCTGTTATCCTTGGGGTCTATTTGACCCCTTTCAATGTTTACCACCTGAAAAATACATGAAGTACATATTTCTTCTGCCTCATATTTGATGACTTTTCCTAAATAGATAGGATGAATGTGAAAAAAGTGAAATTTCAACAAAAATGTTTTTCCTAAATGCTGTACACATTTTGGTTACATCCGTGTTCCTTGGGGTCAATTTGACCCCAATTGTTTCAAGTGTATAAAACATGAATGGAACATCCATATTTTGCAAATAGATGTTAAAATATGTTTAGATAATGTGAAATACATGAAAATAAGCTATTTAGCCATGTTTCTTCTGAACATTTTGCTTTTGTTTGGCCCCTGATAACTAAAAAATACTAATGACATGGCGGAGGCCTAAAACTAATTCACGGCAGTGATGGCTATACAGCATTGTCATTTTGACAAAATCCACCAACTGAACCTTGTTGTACCTATAGTACCATCATGGCATCCCCCCTACCCCCCAGTCATGTACCCTTGGAGCTCCTTTTGCACCCTCCCACTACACCAGGGGTGTCAAACATACGGCCCGCGGGTCGCATCCGGCCCGCCAGAGGGTTCCATCCGGCCCGGATGTAAAAAAAATAATGAAATAACCGAAATGCGCAATTACGCCAATCAGGACAAAATCGAGACCTGCGCTCGACCAATGGTCCCTCTGTTAAACTGTATATATGTAGTAAAGTGCACATCACACTTCTTTTATAAACAGGCCTAGTGAATTTGTACTGTAACAGGCATTTGATAAAGCTCATATATTATAGACCTCATATATAGAGATAAAATGTTAATACTTCTTATTCGTATTGTATTGGTATTGGTTGTAATTAAATAATAAATATAATTGGATTTGTATTGGTTCCTATTAAGCTGAAACTGGAAACGGGATGTTAGAATGCGTGAAAATGCAGGAAATTACATCTAAGAAATACAATTTTTTCGGGGGACTCCCAGACTCCCTGCCAAAATGAACTGTCCCATATTTAATTAATTAATTCTACATATTCAACACACTTAAAACGTGATAGTACTGAACACTAATCCTCTGCTTTACGTTTTTTTTTTTTTTTTGCGATGATGTTACTAATGCGGCCCGCTTGAGGTCCACATGGGTTGTATGCGGCCCCCGGACCAAAATGAGTTTGACACCCCTGCACTACACACACGCTAGCATAAGATGGGTCACATATAGTCAGCATTGCTGTGCATGCTGTTCTGTGCCCAGCATACATAATTATAAGTGATGGTATATTTGAAGAGAAGCTTTATGATTGTGCTCAAAATGGACTGTTCTGATGGTGACAAGCCAATGTACTTCTGTAGATGGATGCGATCTCAAGGTTTGTTGCTATGTTGAGAGATATAATGGTGCTATTCTTCTCCTCTATTCAGTATGGTGTTCCAAATTGACATAGTTGTCTGCAGCATTGGTTATAAACTGCTGCTACCTGACATAGAGAAGGCAGGAACAGCAACAGCTGTAACTTTTGTGAAGGACATACACATTGACGTCCATACCACAAGTGCTCCAGTGGGCATACATAGTGAATAGAAGTAAACATACAATTTGCTAGCCCTGTTCCTTCAAACATTACCCCACTACCATGAACATGTAATATGTCTACAAGGAACACATGCTAATTTTTGCTTAAGCTTTTTTATGCTCCTTATGCTTTTTTCCTTCACACTAATTCAAGCATAGAAATAATGTAGAAAACAATGATTTTCTATGATGTTCCCGAAACTCTTGGTTGGCAGTGCATCCATGTTCTTACCTAACTATTATACTTGTGTTATAAATACACATTCAAACATTCAAGGAAAATGAATGTTGGACTTAAAAAACTTCTGAATGTTTGGGAAAATGTCTATTTCTTTTAGGGGTCAAATTAACCCATACGGTAATAGACAGATAATATCCTTGATAATCAAATTAGTTTTTTTCTTTTCAAATGTTATAAGTAATAGAAATTCATATTTAGGGAGTATATGGAGCCACTAAACTTTCAATAATATGTATCCATATGTTTTTAGACCAATTAATGACATTTTATTGCTATTTTCTCTGATTTTCGCCTAGTCATGGATTAAGTTTGTTTGGTGTGTAGGCTATGTGTGGGGGTGCTAGGATATATTTAAAGGACTTTTTATGACACCAACAGACCAATAATACATATCTGAGACATAAACATGTGCCAAAGTGTTGTTTTCTACTGATTTTGTAGACATTTAAGTGGCTGGGGTCAAATTGACCCCAAGGATCACGGATGTTCCAAAATTTGAGGGTAACAGGAGGGAATTATATCGGGGCCGCAAATGGCCGCAAATGGCCCTCAAGACATGGGTTCCCCACCCCTGGTTTAGGCATATGCTACAAGAACATATTGTTATAACTGCCCAAGGATTTGCTTGAGGTACTTCATTTAATGTTTATGACAAGTGGTATTATGGTTGATATATTGCAACCTAAATCCACATCACTGCAGTTGTCACTGGCCAGAGTGGAGTTGCATTATTTGCCATACCTTCTGTTCAATTGTGCTTTGAGTTGAGGGGCAATGAAGGAACCAAGTGACTCTGCAACAATAACAAGCCAAACATCCTTCTTTGAAGAGAGAGAGGGAGAGAGCTGTCCAGGTGTTTACCTCAGAGCAATGTGATTAACTCTAGCCCAGGAGCTAAGGGATGTAAGCTCCCCTGCATTGCACTCTAATCTAACTACATTCAGAAGAGGGAGAGAGAAGCAGAGGTAAAAATGATACTTGGATGGAATGACACAATTTCATACCAACACACAAGGAGAGGTAGCCTTTGGCTAAACACATACACGTATTAGAGGCCATCAATTACCAAACATCTAGGACAAGAAACATTTTTGACAGTTATAAAAGAGACATTTCTATTTCAGCACAAAGATCACTGAGTACATTTTTCAAGAAAAATAGATGGAATATAAGCTTAAAAGAGAAAGTGAGATCCAAGTGTCAATGGTGCAAACCGGTTAAGAGCGGTGGAGAAAGAACATAGTCTTGCTGCCCTACAGGCATGAATACACATGCCCACAGCCATACACAGTAGCCAAGAGGGAGCACTCAGACGTACACACACGCGCACACGCACACGCACACGCACGCACATGCACACGCACACACAGGCACGCACACACGCACACACACTACTAATTAGTTTTATGAAAATGAGCAGTGCTCTGCAGTTGCCACAGTGACTGGTGGCTGGTCGCATAGTCTGAGCACAGTCATAGTCTGTGCGCCACATGGAATCTCTTGTGAGCGCCCGAATGAGTTTTGGAGGAGCTATGAAAATGGTTTATGCCTCCCAGCGCTCTAACAAAAGCTCCCCAAAATAAACCGGGCTCTCAGCGACAAGTCCGATTTCAGAGCAGTATCTGTGTCTATTCGTGTGTGTGTGTGTTTCTGTGTGAACGTCCTGGTTTTGTTAAACATGTGGAGACCAAAAGATCCCTACACAGTTAAGTCATATTGTTAAGTCAACACATACAGAGTTAAATTAGCACTAAGCACTATGGCATACCCTGCTTTGAGTTCAC
>NC_085860.1:35839018-35871518 GCF_034702125.1 Engraulis encrasicolus | reverse complement strand
CATGTAAATAATTGTTTCAATTTTGCAGACCTTTTTTTTCTTTCACTGGGCCTTGAAGCACAGCTCCAGTCATTGCAAGGTTATTATTACCAGAACAGTAAGCCACCATTGACATGCTGATGAAAATGGAGCCTCAAGCGTTGGTGATTTCATGTCTACCCACACACACACAGAGATGCACACACAAGCACACACAGACACACGCACACACGCACACACGCACGCACGCACACAAGGCCCACAGAGTGCACAGACCCACACACACACATGCGCGTGTGCAGGAAAACTCATGCACATACGTATGCACACACAGTCACACGCAGAGGAAAAAAAAGAAAAGCGAAACAAATTGAGTCACTTTGTTTTTCCCCTTTTTTCTCTGAAAAAAAGAAAAATCATGCGGATGGATGGCTGTCGTGTTAAGAGTCTGCTGGCGGTGACAGCCACCCGTCTTCCCTGCAGCCGCCGTAAAATACCGCCTGAAAAACCGCCACTCTCAAATTGAAGGCAATCAATTTACCAAAAAACACTGTGAGATAAGGATGCAGTTAAAACGAGGCATTATTATTGCAGGCATAGTGGAAGGCATCATCAATTGTCTGGAGAGACATTCGGTGATTAGATTTGAGAGGCAGCCAAGGCGGAGTGCTGTTGCCAGGCTTGTGTTTGTTTAAAATTGGATAGACTGGCGAATCCATTTCACTGGGCTTTACATTTACAGCGTCAAACAAACCCCCTGAGCCAGAAAGCCCTCCTCTCCTCCAATAGGATAGACAGCGTTTGAAGCCACGCGGGTTGTCTACAGTTGCCAGCCAGCGCTATGGATGTTACATTCACACGTGCGCTCACGTGTGTGTTTGTGAGTGTGTGAGTGTGTGTGTGTGTGTGTGTGTGTGTGTGTGTGTGTGTGTGTGTGTGTGTGTGTGTGTGTGTGTGTGTGTGTGTGTGTGTGTGTGTGTGTGTGTGTGTGTGTATGTGGGTGTGTGTGTTCTTCACCACATTGACTTACATTGTTCTGGCAGCATTACACAGTTACTGCTCTGGTAAATGTTGTGTCGTGCACATACAGGACATAAGACTGTGTTTGTGAATATATTGGTCTCTCTCTCTCTCTCTCTCTCTCTCTCTCTCTCTATGCTCTATGCCTATGTTTGTGTGTTTGTTGTGAAGCAACTCATGTTTGTTATCAAGCTACACTTTTACCCACTAAGAAGGGAGAAGCAGACGTGGTGTAATGTGTATAGAGCAGATTTTTCTTTCTAAATAATGTCTTCATTATTTTATTAGCTTGTGTTTTAGTGGGAGTGAATGGGATTACATCATCGTGAACATACGAATGTGTGTCTGCAGGCGTGTGTGTATGTGTGTGTGCGTGTGCGTGTGTGTGTGTGTGTGTGTGTGTGTGTGTGTGCGCGCGCGCGTATGTGTGTGTGTGTGTGCGTGTGTGTGTATGTGTGTCTTTGTTCGTGTTTCTGTTCATTTGGGGTTTGTCTGTGTTTATGTGTGTGTGTCTGTCTGTGTTTGTATGCGTGCTACTCTGTCTCTCATACACACAGCTGAAGGCTATGGATGGGTACATGATTTATGGACCCCCCGCCAAGATCAAAAAATGCTGATGAAGATGTTGCATCACGCTAGTGTAACCCAGGTGTAGAGAGCCGTGTAGTGCGATCAAACTGGATTATGATGATGCTGCACAACAGGCTATGGCTACAAAGACTATGTCCCGGGAGACTTTCGCTGCCTTTTGACATTTCGAATCATTAAGGAATTCTTCTTTTAGATCAGCTGCAACCCTGTACACCTACTCACTCACGGCAGCTGCCACGTGATGCGATGCGATGCGATGCTGTGCGTGTTATGATGTCTCTTCCCTAAGTGCTAGGGAAGTTGATGCAAGCCGGTGCAAGGACGTGACCCGCTCACATTACTGCAAATAACCGACGCATTTCTGCTTTGGAAAGTCGTGGCGGAAAAGGGCCAGAGGGGGCGAGAAGGAGATTGGGCCGATATGGGCCAGAAACATCACACAGACTTTGAAACTGTCTGACTGCGTCTACACGGGCTGAGTGAAGTCGGTGCGGGCATGACATTAGCTGACAACAAAGACCAAACAGCTTCATTTCTTATTGGTATGCAATCATTGATAATATTTTGTCATAGAGCTTGCAATGGAGTTGTGTCAGTAGGCCTATTTGAACAAAAAACTCCAAAAAACAGACCCATAGAGATTTACACAGTACGTACAGTATAATGCATTTGTGCATATATTACAGCAAATGCATCACACACCAGGGACTTACTCATGCAAATAAGCTCGGATAGCTAAATCGGGGTACATTTATACAAATTGAGCATGCTAATGAATGTACATTGTCCCTTTTAAATAAACAAACTCAAAACGGAGATGCATTTCAATATGCAATAAAGGGGTGAAGGCTCCTGCTCAGTTACAAAGAAGAAGAAGAAAAAAAAACAGTTAATAGTCACTTTCTGAGTGTCTTGTTTATTGCCACAATCTCCATCCGGCTGGATGTGCAGTTTTGTCCAACAGTGGATGGCTTGTTAATATCCAGCTTGGAGACATTTTCCGCTGCAATAAATACATTACAGGCGCCACCCCTCAAGGACAGTCGGTCTATCAAGCCGTCATTTAGTTTTTCTCCGGCGAAAATTTACATAACATTTCGATGCCTCTGACCTTGTGCGAAGAGTCCTCCCCATCAGCATCCATTATCAGTAAATTACGGCAATTTACAACAGCAGGAAACAGATGCAAGACGTTACAGAGTCCCATTATCAGAGCTACCTGGATGCCGTGGGTCATTTAAAACAAAGTAGCAACCCCAAAAAGCCTCTGGTAAACAAGCAAGTTCAATTAGCAACAGAGATTCTTCACATCCACATAGATGTTCCTGAATTCTTATGTAGGCAAAAAAAGAATTTGTCATACGTAAATGAATGAAGGATACATATACGTACATACCCTGTGTGTATCAGTATGTACTGTGTATGTGTATGGTGTAGGGTTGTTGCTTGTGTAAAATGCTTGAATGATGTAAAATGTTTATATATCATTGCATATGCATTACATCATGAATCAGCACATGTCTATCTGTCATCTCTACATCTGTTCATGTAGGCCTACCTTGTACAGAATGATGCTGGAATAGGTTTTATTTACTGTAACATTCCTTTACATTGCATTGCTTTTGCATCCCAATATGATAGACACAAGCACTGATTGAATACACTGTACTTTGATTGTTTTTTGTCTGTGTGCATGTACCAGGATGTTCCAAAGGATTTATACATTACATACGGTATGCATTATGCATTGCATGTCATACAGAAATGAATGTACTGAGCACACCGTATGTATACAGGCTTGTGACATGTGTGTGGTAGAATGATGCCACAAAACATTACATGCACAGCAACAAAATGTGCACAGCATCATACAAACATTGCATATCATAAACATAAGCATATCATAATCATAAACAATACCGTCTTCATTCTGTTCCTTGATTTGGTCAGGTTGCAACCCAAACTCTATGCTATATATGTTTTTTGTTTGTAAACACAGTGTTGTGAGGAGGGGCAAGACACTGGCAGCCAACCACGTGAGCTAATTTTTTGACCGACAGCGGTTTCCAACAATCAGAGGTTAAGTTGTGCGCAGCTAGTTTCGCGCAGTCAGGAGAAAACTAAAATTTAAATCCTTTGTATACCTGTGTGTGGACCATGATACTGCTACAAACAAAAGCTGATATAAAACATTATAGAGCCTAATGCTTCACACATTGTGTGCATGTAAGACTACTCTGGGCCAACTTGAGCCTGTGTGCGGTGCAGAATGATGTTAAGGATTATACAACATTATGCATAAACGACATATCACAAACATAAAATCTGACTTCACTGTGTTAGCCCACACCTTATGCCAGTGTAGCACTGTAGTGCTGCTACAAGAGAATAACACCATAAAACATCATGTACCCGTATGCATTTCACATCAGAATGCAGTCTGTTGTACTGTATCAGTGGGCTGTCCAGATTGCTACTAAAGGTTTACACTGTACAACATTACATTACACAAAGGCTACATTACGTCACATTGTGCTACTGTATGCCTGTAGCAGGATGCTTCAAAAGAATGCTGCTACAAAACATTATGAATGCATAACACATCATACATAACAGTATGCGCTTTTACCGTGTTGCAAACAGGATATCACTACGGTACAATAGGTTTATACAGCATTACATATGCATTGCATATCTGAAACATAAAGTCTGAATACACTGTAACCCAACTGAATGTGTCTGCGCGTGCCTTTGCACAGATCAGGATGCTGCTACAAGAGAATGGTACCGTAAAACATCATGTACCAGTATGCATTGCACATTGGAATGCACACTGTTGTACTGTATGAGTGGGTGGTGTAGATTGCAACAAAAGGTTTACACTGTACAACGTTACATTACACAAAGGCGTACACATAGGCCTACGTCACATTGTATTACTGCATGCCTGAATCAGGATGCTACAAAAGAATGCTGCTACAAAACATTGTAAATGCATAACACATCATACATAACAGTATGCGCTTTTGCACGTGTTGCAGACAGGATATCGCTACGGTACAATAGGTTTATACAGCATTACATATGCATTGCATATCTGAAACATAAAGTCTGAATACACTGTCTGTAACCCAACTGAATGTGTTTGCGCGTGCCTTTGCACAGATCAGGAGGCTGCAATTGCTGCTTGCTGCAGCGGCAGCTAGAGGTGTGTACTCACTTACACAGGGCGGGTGGCTTAGAGGAGAGGAGAGAAGAGAGGAATGGAGAGGAGAGGAGAGGAAAGGTGGGTGGTGGTGGTGGTGGTGTGGAGGAGGGCAGGAGCAAAGGAGGAGGAGGCAGTGAGTGAGTCCTCCACCTGTATGAGCCCCCTGTATAATCCAGCCAGGCAATGGGAACAGCTAAAGCGCTTCAGTCAGGCAATTACGGGTCTGGCCCGCTGTCACCCCTCCCCTGCATCCACCTCTCTCTCTCTCTCTCTCTCTCTCTCTCTCTCTCTCTCTCTCTCTCTCTCTCTCTCTCTCTCTCTCTCTCTCTCTCTCTCTCTCTCACTCTCTCTCCCATTTACAGCAGTGCACACGGCAGCATGGCTCCTGCATACTAAACCCACACAACAAAGGCCTGTCAACACTTCAAGCAAGGCTCCTCCTGAAAGCCAAAACAGCAATCCTGCAAAAAAAGAAAAAGAAAAAACACACCCGGGCGAAGAACTGAAGCAATTCGGTTGGTGGGTGCCTCCTTTGTGTGTGTGTGTGTGTGTGTGTGTGTGTGTGTGTGTGTGTGTGTGTGTGTGTGTGTGTGTGTGTGAGAGAGAGAGAGAGAGAGAGAGAGAGAGAGAGAGAGAGAGGAGGAGAGAGTGTTTGACAGAGAGAAAGTGAGACAGAGAGAGAGAGAGATAGAGAGAGAGAGAGAGCAAAAAAAGAGAGATAGAGTATGCATGTCAGGGGAAAGAGAAAAAGAGATTGAGGATAAGTGAGTGAACAGGCACAAATGAAGGTATATGAAGGAGAGAGAGTGAGTGAGAGAGAGAGAGAGAGAGAGAGAGAGAGAGAGAGAGAGAGAGAGAGAGAGAGAGAGAGAGAGAGAGAGAGAGAGAGAGAGAGAGAGAGAGAGAAAGCAAAGCAAAGCAAAGCAAAGCAAGGCTGCCGAGAGAGGCTCGATGGAGCCTATTCAACTTTCAGAATACAAATGCAGTCATGTTTGGTTGGTGTCCTCGGGAACTCTATTTAAAGCACAATGAGACACGGAGGGGGGGACGGTCCAGTAATCGCCCTGCTCTATACACACACAATGCCTCTCTAATTATCTGTTTGCTTTTCCCCCCACTGCCGGGGTCTTGTGGGCCAGGGCATCTCTGAATATGAATAGTGCTGCTGCTCCATGTCTGTGGGATAGGCCTATGCACGGGAGATGCTGTCAGAATCTTTTAATTAGAATGGTAAATATGCTATATGTATTCACATCAAATGTAGTCCGGGGGAAATGAGTTGTAGTAGTTTAGACATTAATAGACTATGAATGTAATGTTGCTTTGTATAAAATCTGAATGAGATGATCCAACTTAAAGGTGCTCTGTGTAGGATGTGGCCAGAGCGGGTATTGCAACTACCCTGCTTATTGAAACGGTGCTGCTTATTGACAAATATGATCTTTTCATTAATATTTATTAAGTAATTAACCTTTATTTACCAGTATGACCAAAGTACAGCAATTTTCACAGATAAAATGGCTATTTCTTGGAATTCAAAGTGGCGGAATATGGAGAAGATCACCCTTTTCATGTATGAGTCATAATGAATCTTAGAATTTGATGGTGGTGGTAGGTATTTGTTTGAAAAGTAACACTTGTGACTGGGCAGCATGAATTCTGGAAATGAACTACTAAAAATATTACACAGTGCACCTTTAAAGTAGGCCCTATTTGTATTAGCTTGTGATTATGGCCTAACGTTGAAATCCTGTAACCTATCATCAAGTGTAATGCTGTATCCAACATCTAGGAACAGCCAATTGATGGTCATTGGCCATTTCCCCAAATCTGGTTCGACCAATTATATCAGTGACAAAAAGTTGCCATGTTGAGTCACTTCCTTGCTTTGGGATTCTTTTTTTGATCCTGAATTTACACATTTTCTTACAAGTATCTCCTCAAAACAGCAACAACAGCAATGGGCCCCTTGAAAATACACAAGGCCATTAGGTAGCCTATAGTGGATGCTTGGAGGGGGAAAAGTTCAAAGGTGCATTTCACCCTTGGAGAGTGTTGAGCAGCATTTTGCTTACATCTGCTGTACCAACACATACAATAATATGTTAATTCATGAAGATTCATGACTTATTCATGGTGTTGAAGAATGTACACAGCATCATTCAGATTAATAATTTCTTCAGATTTACCCATAATTTGCCACATAATTACAGAGAGAAAATACAAAGGCAGTCATGTTGCACTTTTTTACTCTGTGTACTTGTAGCACCAACTTGCATCATCATGGGACTGTAACTGTCATTAATAACTATGGGGTGCAGAATGTCATGCATCATAATGCAAGTCATTATCTTCTCAAACCTTTAAGCATGATAAATAATGCACTTTCTTCTGGATGTTGTGTATGGCTGTAATTATGACAAATCAAACGTATGTTTCATGCCGTATGCTAAGCCGTAAATTATTGATCATGGAGCATGAAACCTTATGATTACACTCATACATGCAAACGCAGCGATACCCTCCTCAGTTAATAAAATCACGTAACTGTTACAAAATCTGGCCTGGTGCAAGATTTTACTTCATTTCAAAAGCGCTCCTGAGGATGAGTACGTAAACAGACCTGTAATTACAATAAGCAAAATAGCACATACAGCTGTCTATAAACACATCATGCACGCTAAAGGAAGTATGATAAACCTTATACTTATCAGGCATAATTAATGCTTTGTTTTTATGATATCATACTGTGTGTATGTGGTACATTTTATAGAAAGAAGACAAACAAACAGAAAATAAACAAAGTGAGTGGTGCTTTTCTTAGAATGGACCATAATAAAGGCATACAGCCAGGATGGTCGACGTTACGTATACTTAAATAGGGAAGTGGTTTACTTAAGGCATACACAGCCAGGCTTGTTAGTCATTCACTTGTATTGAACACATCAAGGAGTTGTGCTCTCCACTCGGCTGTGCGAGCGCACTCCTATCACTGAGTGGTGAGGTCACGTCTTAGCCCCCCCGAGACGGCAACAGGACTAATTGGTTGAGTGGGAAGCAGAGTAATTACACTTTGTAAAAACCCTTCGCTCTTCTTTGTACACAGAGGCCATTTTGTGAGGGGAGCTGAGTTGAGCAGGGCACGATTGCTGGCACTGCAGCACGGGCGGACAGTGCTGGGCTATAAAACCACATTAGATGAATCCCAATATTCATAAGAGAAGATTTTTTTCTTATATTTATATATATATATATATATATATAATTCTCATGGTAATGACTTTCAGAATTCAGTGGCCTCCTCCCTGCAGCGGTATTGATGTTGGCAGTGGTGAGCAAGTCAGTGTCTTTCAAGTGAACATGAAACATGTCTGTCTGTACAGTATTATGACAGCTCAGCGTATAGGTGCCTTTTTATTGAGGCTGTTAGAGTAAGCAATGCTGGTTTCCGCCCAAGCTGTGCCTTCCAACATGTGAATGGGAGGCTGCAGGTGCGTATAAAACAAACAACAACAAAAAAAACAAAGTTATTTCTCTGTTGTTTGCTCCCTGCATCCTGATCAGCGGTTGGCAGCTGCGAGCCTGCGACTCCCCCCTACTCTATTCCCATCTAATCAAGCTACTCAGGATGCTCAGCAGGATGCCAACTGAGCGCCGTTTCAATCGCCACAAAAACCCCCCCCCCCCCCCCCCAACACACACACACACACACACACACACACACACACACACACACACACACACACACACACACACACACGCACACACACACACGCTCACACACCCTACAACTCCCATCACCACCCTCCACTACTTCCATCCCCATCTCCACACACACACACCCCACACACACACACCACTCCATCCCTCCATCACCCACCTCCACTCTTCATTCCCCTATCGCCAACTGCCACCACCTCCCTCCACTTCCACCTCCTCCACCACCACCTCCAAATCATCCCCCATCCCCACCTCTCCCGCCACCAGCCTGCAGCATGCCACAGCCTCCCCTAATTAACCATAGAGCAGGGAGAAAAGAAGTTCCTCGGGAACCGAGTGTGGGCAGACAGCAGCGAGCTCTATCTCTGGTGGCTTGTCAAGAACCTGAGCTTCAAGGCTGCAGACTCAGGGAAATGTATGAAAGGTGGTTCTGACCCAACGGGGGAAAGCAGCAGAAGAAGAAGGATTAGGAAGAGGAGGAGGGGGAAAAACATCTGCTAGGTAGGAGGAAAGGAGAATTAAATAAAAGAAGAAGATGGCGGCCGTCCACTACTAAATCCAGCAGCGTGGTGCGGTGCAGTGCAGTGCAGTGCAGGGATACTAATGCCAGGCTGTGCCACCTGAGAGATGCAAGGTGATGGAGCCAAATGGATGCCTCACAAATCTGGACAGAGCTATAAATCCCCAGGCACCGGGACAGTGCATTAGCCAAATACCTCAGATAAATCACGGCTCGGGCTCAAGGTCTGTTTTATTTCTTTCAAGGCCCCGACAAAACTTTCACAGCAGCTGGGGTTACGTATATATTAAGGGGGGATTTATTTATTTATTTTTCCTTTTTTTTTGTTTTTTGCATGGAGCCTCATTATCCAACGCTCCAAGAGTCTATAAAATATATAGAGGCACCCCTGGCCCAAGAATTCATTTCCTCAACCGTACCCACTTCATTCAACCCCGAAATTACACTCTCAGTAATTAAATCAAGCTAATTAAAAAAAATGAGAGAGGAGGAAGAAGAAGGGGAGAGGAAGAGGAAAAAAAGAAACGAGATCCTATGACATTTCTAAAATTGGATATAAATGACATTCCATTTTTAACCACAGTATTACATACCAAGTTAGCGTGTGGGGAGCGTCAGGTGCCACTCTATTACGCACTGACATTCTCTGTCTGGTCCTCGGCAGGCAGGCAGGTCTGGTCTTAGTATGCCTGGCGCTTACTCATGAATGCAGATGTGTTAGATCCAGGCGCTGCAAGGCTTAAGGTGACATTATATGAATGTGCCATATAGTGTACTGTGTGAGCCAGTGAATAACAAATGAGGCTAACATGGGTAACACCTTACAATTACATGAATAATATCGGAATTATGTTGGAATTAATGTATGATTTATGGTGAATTAACACATGACTTATGTATGTATGCAGTGATATTTAATACACTAGTGACGAAAAGGGAGTCCTGGTTGGAATCATAAGGCCACGTCTTATACATAATACTTCAAGTATTAGGGCGCCCATATTTTCTTCCAACATTTCATGTTTTAATCATAATATACTGTATAATGATAACAAATCAGTCATGGGTAAGCGGTTAGGGCATCAGACTTATAGCCCAAAGGTTGCCGGTTCGATTCCCGACCTGTCAGGGTGGTGGGGGGAGTAATTAGCCAGTGCTCTTCCCCCATCCTGCCACATGACTGAGGTAGTGAGCATGGTACCGTCCCACCGCACTGCTCCCTTGGGACACCATTGGGGGCTGCCCCCTTGCACGGGTGAGGCAAAAATGCATTGTGCAGTGTTCACTTGTGTGCTGTGGAGTGCTGTGTCACAATGGCAATGGCAATGGGAGTTGGAGTTTCTCAGTTGGGCTTGGCTTGAAATCACATCTCCAATTTTGTTATCACCACCACTGTCCAGTCACAAACCAGTTTACCAGTGTAGGAGACAACTTGATCCTGTTGCCAACATTCCGATAGCTGTCAACTAATGATGACATGGGACTGCTGACACTGACTGTCAACGTGACATCCTGAAAGACTTGCTTTATCTGCAACCTCAGCAGGTTCTGCCCACTAGTCAGTGGGTGCATCCCAATATGTGACCTTGCCTCCTCCACTTGTGCTTGTCTCCTCGCCCCGCCTCCTGGCCCCTCCTCCGTGGAGAAAACAATAAAGTTTCCCAGCTGTCTGCCTCGCCACAACAACTTTTGAGGGACTGTTTTTCATTCACCATCCCAATTGCAAATGAGAAAAAGACTCTACAATTGAGCTTTTGCAAGATATTGAAATATAATGCTGATGTCAGTGATGTCATCATGACGAGAAGCGAGTGGAGGAGGTAAGTGGAGGAGGCAAGGTCCCATATTAAGATGCACTCAGTGTGTACCACTCAGGCGTTACAATATAATAATTCTACACAGCAAACCACCAAGTGTCAGTCAAACTAAATTGTAGTTTGCTTGTTATTTTTGCGTTCCACACAAAAATAATGATCATTAAAAAGCAAACAAACAAATAAAAAAGGGTACAGCAATATACATACCAGTGCCATTGTTGGTCTAAGACGATGTAGTAGTCTCACGGTCAAAGAAAAAGACATACTGCATTTATAGTGGGCCACTTGTACAGGGATTAATATCTATGACTCATGAGTGTGTAAAAAAAGGTTCCCAGGGTACCGTGCACGCTGGGTGTGTATCACAAGTATCAGTTGCAATGGAAAGTGATTCCATTTATACAATGATGCTGCTATCTGGCTACCACAAAGAGAGTAATTAAACTAAGCTGTGTCCTCCCCCAATCTCTAAAAGCGAAGAGAAGGAGAATCAAATTAATAAAAGTGTAACAATCCCACCACTTAAAAGTGCCATGAATTAATAGCACTTTCTTTGACCAGGGAGGGCATGAAAGCTCATCGTGACATATCCCGTATCAGTGCACTCTGATGCTTCAAAGGGCGCATTATGCTTCCGAACTTTATCACACTTTAGAAAATGATGAGGAGGACACTGGGCTGACTTTGTTTCCAAAGAGATAACACGGACTATTTGAGTCTGCAAAGCTTTGAGTATTGCTACACTTGCTTATACTTGTAAAACCACTGAGGGGCCTAATGTGTCCTCAGATAATCAATCAGCGGCTGCTGTCTCTTTTCATGGGCAATTATAAATGTCACCACAACATGCCTTGTATCTCATTACAAAGATGCTGAACAATATGTACGTGCGCATACATTTTTATACCCAGCGTGATACCTACCTACTGACTGGGAATTAATGAGGTCTATTCTCACAAAGTTGGTCATATATAAGAATCCTGATATGTCTTTTACACGTTTCATACACAACAATACTGCATTATATTTATGTTTTCTATGATGTTATTATGGAAACAAGTAAAATATTAACAAATCAGGAAAATACTACAAGAAAAATGCACATGCAGTTATTTGCTTCTGCCTTTTCCATTTTCTCTGAATTATTTTTCTGATTCACCTTGAAAGACCTTGAATGTATTTATCTAATATGTAGCCTAATGTATCGCAAGTGCACACTTACCCTGAATATATGACACAAGCATTCCTCTTATGCCTCCCTCCTACCCCTCAAACACACACACACACACACACACACACACACACACACACACACACACACACACACACACACACACACACACAAATCCATGTATGCGCACGCACACACACACACACACACACACACACACACACACACACACACACACACACACACACACACACACACACACACACACACACACACACACACACACACACACACACACACACACACACACACTTAATTTGGTTAAAGGACCTCATTACACGGCTGGGTAAGTCATCGAGCTTCACTCACCTTCTATGGGTTAAGAAGAAGATGAAAGAAAGTAATCTCTCGTACTTTCTTTTTTCAAACTCTGACAAGTTGTACCACTGTTTCCTTTGTACAACTCCTCTTGTGGCACACTTGTTGAACCAAACCGAAAAAAAGTTGGCTGTTTTGTTTGTTTGGTAATGAGGAAATAATGACAGAGAAAAAATGAATAAGAGATGTGACTGTTAACTGGTGGCTATTAAATAGTTAAAAACTGTAATAAAAAATTCTCAATTTTTTGTTTAATCAAGCATGAAAGGTAAACGGACAGAAATCTCGCTCGCTTTACAAGATTGCATGCTGACAGGCTTAGTAAATTGTTGCCCGTTCTCATTAGCATGACACAACAAATAACGGACGGAACCACTTGCTGCTCATTTGCCCTTGTTGTTGTTCTATTACAGGTGCTCGCCGTTAATGTCTTTGGTCAGACATGGGTTTGAGTGACTGTACAATTAAGATTTACATACTAAGTACACCTGAAAGAATACCACCACCTCCACCACAACCCCTTCCAACTCACCCACCCCCACACCTTGACACAGTGTACCTGAAAAAATACCACCAGCACGATAACCCCCTCAACCCCCTTCAACTCACCCACATCCACACCTTGACACAGTGTGCATCCCCCCGGGACCACATCCCCTCCTATAGGTCCAGCACGTCACGCCACAGCACAGTGGTGCACAAGCAAGATGTCAGCTATAGGTCTGAACAATGATCAAACCTGACAGGGTGTCAATTCCAATTCCAACCGCAGAACAAGCGAGAGTTTCACTCAAATGTGGTATCTCTCTTTCCCGTTCTTTCTCTTTTTCTCGGTCGGTCTCATGCATACACACAAAGGGAGAGAGAGAAACGGTGATAAGAGATATGGTGTGTGGGTGTGGGTGTATGCCCTTGCGTGTATAGCGTATGTGTGTGTGTGCATATTAGGGCAGCCGTAGCATAATGGTTAAGGAGATGGGCTTTAGATCAGAGGGTTGCAGGTTCAAATCCAACATTTCTGCTCCCTACTGCCCTCCAGGGCTGAAGTGCCCTTGAGCAAGGCACCTAACCCCATACTGCTCCAGGGACTGCAACCATTGTCTTCTGCTTAAATATAACGGTAAGTCACTTTGGATAAAAGTGTGTGTGTTAGTGAGTGAGAGAGAGAGAGAGAGGGAGAGATGCACACATATCAGGAGACAAACTGTGTGAGTCAGATCTTGGCAGATTTGAATTGTGTTGCTGTTACTGATATTTGTGAGATCTGCCAGCGTGATTATGCTGATGCTATCTTCATGCTACTCTCAATGTGATGGAGTGTTCTTGTTTCTAATGGCTAATCACCTCCATGAGCTTCATGGCATCAGTATGTGTCCTCTCATCTACTGTAAAGCATTTATGGATCACATGGAACATCCATGCAGGCCTAAATTTGTGCAAAATAAAGTTTAGACCAAGTTAAAGACCAATTATCTCTTCTGTTTTGCATGAAACCCTGGGGCCAATTACTTGAAAGTGAAAAGTGAAAGCCCATTGGGAAACTCCAACTACCATTGTCATTGTGACACAGCACACAAGTGAACACTGCACACAACAAAATTGCATTTATGCCTCACCCGTGCAAGGGGGCAGCCCTCAGCGGCGCCCCATGGGGAGCAGTGCGGTGGGACGGTACCATGCTCAGGGTACCTCAGTCATGGAGGAGAATGGGGGAGGGCACTGGTTGATTACTCCCCCCACCAACCTGGCGGGTCGGGAGTCGAACCGGCAACCTCTGGGATGCAAGTCCGACGCCCTAACCGCTCACCCATGACTGCCCATGACCCATGCCCATGACTTTTTATGTGCTGTGTGATTACGTACCTACAATACATAAAGTAGCACTGGTGCATTTGTGCAATGGAGGTGATTAGCAGATGGAACTGTTGTCCAGGGCCCAGGGAGAAAGGAAGATAGATTTGGACCCTCGTTACATTATATGTGTTGAGTTGGGGGCCCTTTAAAATAACTTTGTCCCAGATCCCAACAAAAGCTGATAGTGGGCCTGATTCTGATTTACTCGTCAAATGATTAATACAGTATGTCCTATATAAAAAAAATGAGGTCAACAGAAATGTTTGATACTGTCACTATCACAAAGTTTTCAAATGTCTTCACTGTTACTGGAAAAGATGTACATATTCAAATTAGCATTGCTAATTAGGGGACGGCAAAATCTTTTGAATGGCTTGCAGTTCCAATTAGCACAAACATTGTTACATCAATTCTGTCAATTTGAACATCCAAGTAATTTAGCTTGCCAATTATTTTATCCATACATGATTTGATTTAATTAGTTACCGTACAAATAATGGAACACACTTGTCTATTCAGAGAGTGATTCATATTTTGGTTTCTTGTGTGTGTGTGTTCGTGCGTGCGTGCATGCCTGCGTGCATGCGAATATGCGTGCATGTGTAATCAAAGCTGTTGGCTATCATCTCGGTAATTTCTCCAATGTTTAGAAAGTGAATTTGTTTGATTCATGAATGGAAATGTCTTAATATATTCTGACTGTGTCCAAAATATAATAGTAAAGACAGACATGGTTTTATCACAGTGTGTCAGTCCAGTGCTGCTAGTTGGACATGTATTCAGCATCTGTAGTCCCTTTCTTTCTGGAGGCAAATAAACCCAATTTTTTATTTGTTCTTTACACTTCCCACCATGATCGAGTCTCTCAATAAAGTTTAAATGTTATTTTATTTAAACATGGTTTGGCAGGAGTTTCTTCCTTGTCGAACTCCCTCCTCCCACCTCTCTCACAATCCAGAAATTTTCCTCATGAATCGCAAAAGTGTAGAAAAGTTTATTAAGCGGGCTTGCAGAGCGAGGCCCGATTCTACTAATCCCTAAGTACAGTTTATTATTATGCTTGCTTGATTCTCTTGTGCAGGGCAGTAAAAATAGAAAATGGATCTCCTCCTAGGCCTTTCGAGATAGAGACACTGTTCAAACACTAAAACGACCGGCTCGTCTCGGAGATCATCTGTTCTGATATAGCATTTTTCCGTTTTTGGCGATTTTGTGCACGTTTGGGTCCCCATTGAAAACAATGGTAGAACCTTCAGGAGACAGTGTTCCGCCACTCTACAGATCAGAGTGTAGGAGGCTTTTTCGTTCATAAAACATCAACACTTTCACCTCAAAGTTTAGTTGACGCATTGTTAGCGAGCTCTATGAGATTATTCCAAACTGTGAAAGTTTCATATCCCAACTCCCATTACTTTTTAAATGGCAGGTGTGTAAAAACGGCAGGGCTGGCATAATGGCTTTTCCCATTGCCTCTTGAAGTGCCTTTCTGAAGAGGTCAGCGCATCTTCCACAAGAGGTCCATTTGTGACTGAACCGTTTAACCTATAAACTTCATTCAAAGACTGTTAGAAAGATCACATGCATGACTCCAATCTGTGACCAGGACATGTGCCAATTCTTTTTAGATTTTTAACAACAGCAAGCTAAAGACATGGAAACTGTTTTGGATTCTGCCCTCTGCCTTAGAGCAACATACTAACTGCCATACAGTCAATCAGAACAGGTGCAGCCAATATAGGGTTCCATCTCAACTAGAGATGCACCGGATCCTGATTTTTAGGATCCTGCCGGATACCGGATCCACTGCTTAAGATCCTGCTGGATACGGGACCGGATACCGGATCCTATGAAAGGATTGAAACACATAGTCTACTGACACACATGGGCCCTTTTTATTATGTTAGCTCAAGCTATTTTTTAGACTCATTGGCTTACTGACAAACTGCCTGCAACAGCCACTTCCAAAGGGCTCTCACTCCATGCAGTGATTGGGGTTGTGAAAGACTGACTGAAAAGCCTAGGCTACGTAAAAACTAGAGATGCACCAGATCCTGATTTTTAGGTAACTGCCAGATACCGGATGCACTGCTTAAGATCCTGCCGGATCCGGATCCTGTGAAAAGCCCTATTATCCTGCCTTTTCCAGATCCGGAACCGGATCCGGTGCATCTCTAATCTCAACTGTCACTTTCTCTCAACATTCTATTCTTAACAAGCACCTGCAACTACAGTTCTAGAAGTCTAATTCTTCAGCTCTTCAATGCAATCTGATATTGTCTTGCTGGACTGTTTATGACAGCCAGCTGCTTGGCTCAATGGTGAAGGTGCTGGATTAGAGATATGGAGGTTGGGAGTCCCACTCGGACCCATGTTGATTTTCAAAATTATATCATATGCAGTGTTCCTTAGCCAACTTAAAATACCAGGCATGTCATTTAGTATATCCCCAAAATGCGGAGCTACAACACTGAATTGTTTGGCCCATAACTTCTGACTGGGTGGATGGATTTTTTCCAACATTTCTTTTAGCTTTGTTTTCTCAATAGTAGTTTGTTTTTAATTTAGGGATAGAGATATCAAAAATAAAACTGCTCATCTCTGCCCAAAAAGGCAAGCCCGCTTCCAGCATTTTCTGTGAGAATGCAATCTAGTTTCAGGTTTGTATTCACTACTACTTCCTTCTGTATTTTACTTTAACCCCTTAAGACACGGCATTATAAATGAGCTGTTACCAGAATGGCAATGACCAAGTCGTAATGTATTCCTAAAGGCCTTGTGCACTGTCATAGTAGTGTAGTACTATAATAGTTAACTTTCAATGTTTATTCCAGCGTGCCACAGGAGGTACGGCGTGCATTAAGGGGCTACACGCAATGGATAATTGCAGACAATTCAAATGGAGATTTTAAATTTCTCCTGATGAGGTGCAGCAAACAATGTTGTTATCTAGAGCTGTACTCTATCCAAATGGTAAACATGGTGGGTGAAAAAGACCACTTATGTTAAAACAGATGGTTACCACCTATGTTGGGTTGAGTTGCACGAGTTTGAAAAAGCAGTTGAATTAATCATCCTAGGAATCTCAACATTGGAGGATAGTCTAGGAGGTTGGGTTTTGACAGTACTTTCAGTTAATTATGAGTTAATACTGTGGTAGGCACTGTCCTCTTACCAGTACCTACCACTTGGAACCCTGACCAGTAGCTTCTATGTAGAAAGCTAGTCACTAGTAAGCACAAATCGGATGTACCACCCATCATTTACTTAACTGGGGGTATTGATGGCACTAATGATCAATGTCAATTTTCTTCCTGGAGCCGGCGTCACTCTTAATTATTTAAATCTCTGAGGGTGCTGGCCCAAATTTCAAATTCAATGTTTCAAGAAGGAGGCCGCACCTTGCATAGTACTGTTTTTTATTGCACAGACACGTTTCGGCGTGTGCCTTCTTCAGTGTGAACACTGAAGAGCACACTGAAGAAGGCACACGCCGAAACGCGTCTGTGCAATAAAAAACACTACTATGCAAGGTGCGGCCTCCTTCTTGAAACACTAATGATCAATGACCATGCAGTTGCCAAACTCAAAGTAACTATCGTTCTCCTACTGCAAATATGATTGGATATAGAAATTCATCCGGGTACCATTCACCTTCTGGTTGAACGCTAACTAGAGTATTCGGATATGCTACAAAGGCACTTCCATATTTTTGCCCTCTACATAGAGAGGCAGTGGGGACTTTCAGATGCACCCAAAATGTGAGAAGGCTTTTGACAGACCCTTTTTCCTGTTTACCTGTGCTTTTAGGACTATGTGAAGGTAAGCTGACACATGATGAATTTGGGATGAATAATTCACACAAAAGCAGATTCATGCGTTAAGCTTGAAATTAAGAGTTTACACAAGGCAAATTATTTGAATGGATTAGTTTGTTTTCTTATTCTGATTGTCTGTCAAGATGTAGAAAGGGGAAGCCCCCAATTGCAGGATCACCTATTCACCTCCAATGGCAGACTGACCTGTTAATTTTCTTTTATTCATTTCAAGGTAGCCATTTGAAATGGAAAGTTTTCAGTCTGCGTTTTGTTAATATTTGTCTTTGAATTCATGACAAGGGGGAGATAGCCTCTATGCTGACACATATCTACTATTTTATTCAAAATTTGTTCATCCATTTCATTTAGATTCTTCCATGATATCTTCTTGGGTTACACTGATGCTTGTTGTGTGTACTGATGTTTGAGGAATGATAATGGTTTAAGGTACATGAGTATGTGATGCTATCTGTCTTCTGAGTGTTCAAGCCATTGGCCTGCTCTACCACCCTGGCTTCTAGCACAAGGCCATATCACACAAGGAAGACATACCAGTTTGAGTAAAAGAGAGTACTACAGTTTTTCTTTTCTTTATCTTTTTCGGAGGTGTAAAATGAGCTTATTCCCAGAAATGGTAGTGTCGCTTTAAAGTGTTGGAGAAATATGAATTATGCATACACAAATTACCCAAGTAAAACAGACAGCTCTTGAGGCATCTTGCATTATCATGATGGGGGAAAAAAATTAACGTCTAATAGCCACATTGGTGTAATGCTTATGTGTCAAATTATAGAAGGGGCTGATTCACCAGAAGTTTATAACTAAACAACTTTTCATTC
Organism: Engraulis encrasicolus; assembly: GCF_034702125.1. Classification (NCBI taxonomy): domain Eukaryota; kingdom Metazoa; phylum Chordata; class Actinopteri; order Clupeiformes; family Engraulidae; genus Engraulis; species Engraulis encrasicolus. Next base: position 35,852,606 of record NC_085860.1, on the reverse strand, counting down.
ATTTTTGATAGTGCATTGTCAATACAGTATCTCCCTCCTAGAGGAAAATAGAGCAGCATTGGAAGACTGTTTGGACACAAGACCTTTAGTAAAGGCCAGAATGGAGTTGGGCCGAAATGCATAATGAATGAACCTGCTGCTGCTGCTGCTGCTGGTGTTGAAGTTGGAATCTACAGTGACTGCTGATAGGGACAGTTGTATTTTCCCTCATAGCCTAACAAACGACAGTAGACACTCGCATAGAGGCCAAAAATATCATCTAACCCTGACACTTGTAAGACCACCACCACAGCAGGCACCAGCCCAGGTCAACCGATCACAGTGTGAGGTCCCACCACGCCCTCTGTTTGAATATTTGGGGCAGGTGGAGACAGCAGAATGGCCATGGCAGAAAAAGAGCTGTCATTTTATTGGTGATAACATTGGTTTGCACAGCAATGCAGAGTCGATTTGAACCACAACAAACAACAGTATTAGCTATCTGAACTGAGTGATTCCGGATTCCATTATTGTCATGTTGTAGTCTGCCCTACCCAGCTACGTGGAGGTACTCTACCAGTAGTTCTTAACCCTTGCATTAAACAACAATTTGCAGCGAGATTACAGATTACAGCAGGAATGTCCAACTTCAGTCCACCTCCAAGGAACTGGCATGTAGTGGTGAGTATACAATGCCTTGATTGCAAGGTCAACAGGTATAGTACTGTATGTCAAGTATTGTACAAGTACTGTATGTCATATTGAAGAAGATAGTGCTCAGAATGCTGCATTAAATTGCAAACAGTACAGCACAGTCCACTGTTATCCTCTCTAGGAAGGTATACATGCCCTCATGTTAAGATCAATACAGTTCTACTCTCTTAGAGAGTATTGTTGTCATCAGGTTTGTCACAATACAAATACCTATGGATTCTGAGAGATAGAGAAGCCTATCTCAGGCTATCTCTTTTGTTTAATTACAAGTGTTTCCAATTTACTTGAGAAACATAATTTGCTAAGCTAATCAAGCTAATGTGACATGATTAGTCATAATCATGGAAAGCATGCGCATGTAAATGATCATCTCTCTGAATGGTCCTGTTCAGAATGTTAGAAGGGATACTTGGCTCATACTGTATGGCTCTTGTTTAATTCAAGATGGAACTCTCAGTCAGATGAGATTCAAGAGGACCCGAGGCATAGACGGTGAGTTCCTTGACTTACCGTTATAAATATTTCTATGACGGGCCTGTATGCTGCATGTTTTGTAACAGTAGGAAATCCGAAGTGGCTAGTTTCAAGCATGTCTTATGCATGGCCACTCTCAGCTCAGCTAGCTTATAAAACATACATGGCCAGAATCAGTAATTCAGAACTGGCCTCTGAGAAGCAAAACGCAAACCGGTGCACATTATCTGTTTAATATTAAGCACAAGGACATAGCCTGATAAACCAGCCTAAATGTGAGATTGGATGTGTAATTTAGTCTGCCCCCGATGAATAGAACATCCAAAGATTGTTGATGAGAATAACCCGTTGTCTTTCAAACCGGGCCTGTGCCTATTGGCCGGCGCTCTGGCCAATCAGCGCTATCTTTCTCGTTGATGTGCTTTCCCAACGTTGCGAGCTTCGTCGTCACTCCCTCAAAACCCCGCCCGCTTTGATTCAAAACAAATCTCTGCGTTGTGAATGGTTTGCCAGATTCTTGGCAAGCCTGGCAGACCACAACGATGCGAGACCAGACTCACTCGCAGCCCAAAAAAATTGGCGTCCAGCGGATAGCGCTGGTTTACTAGGCTAACAAGGACAGACAAAACAGTGGTTATGATTGTGAAGAAGCTTAATTCCAAGCTCCTTTAACATGTGAAAGCATTGTGTATGATGAGAGATATACTATGTTCAAGGCTCAGTAATGTGATTGGTTTATTGTGCTGTGCCCATATTCTTTGGAACTTGGAATGTGCAATAACAAGTTATTTTATGTGGTCGACATAAAGGTGCTATGTACAGTATGTCAGGTAAGTGAGTACACCCCTCACATTTTTGCAGATTTGTGAGTAATCTTTTCATAGGAGAGCATAAAAGAAATTTGACTGTGACACAATGATTAGTGACCTTTTAACAACATAGGCTACAGTATGTAACCGCTTACATTTCTTGTTCACTCAGAAAAAATAAAAATACATCCATTAATGTTTGAACATTGCCCACAAAAGTGAGTACACCACAGATCAAAATCCGGTAGGGAAGGGGCCGCATTGGCTCAAATCGTCTCGAAATGAAAAGGGATTAAAAGAGAGGTCATCGGTGTGCATTTCAACCTTTCTTAACCTTTCTGTAGACCAGGTCAAATAGAGTATTAACAAATATGCTTTAACTAAATGCATTATTTTGTCGCACAGTCTTTTCATTCCTGCCACTTATTGTTAACAGGCTCAGATTGTTAGGGTTCACACAGGCAGGACTGGACAGGGAGTGTCTGCTATTTCTGAGACTTGAACTTGAACTTCCTCAACTTCACACAACAGGCTGACACACAACAGACCTTTTTAGCAGGTCAGCAAACTACTAACCGTCAACCACGACCTGACTAACATCTTAAAACAACAAGTGGGTGCAGCAGAGAAAAAGCTGGAGAAGATTGGTGATATCATCTACCAATATGGAGTGGAGCGCTATGGGAAAAAGGAAAGGAGAGGCCACAAAGAAAATCCTGCACCAGTGAAATCTAGAAGGCAGCAAGAGATTGACAGGCTGGTCAGAGAGAGGCGACAGCTGAGAAAACATTGGAAGATGGCCTGCGACATAGATACTGTAGGGAAGGTCTTTCCCCTCTCCAGCATGACATCAAGTCCCGACTGGCAGCCTTGCAAAGAGCAGAGAACTTGAGGAAGGAATACGCAAGAACACGTTTCAATAAGGACCATTTCAAGTTCGTTTAAGACCTTTTTACCAAGGAAAAAAGTGAAACCCTGAAAACACCAAGAGAAGAGTTGGAAAAACATCTGGAAACGGTCCACCACGACGCCACTAGTGATCCCACATGACATTGCACCTATTCAGCCTCCTGAGTTCCACCTGGAGATTGGCCCTCCAAGATGGAAGGAAGTGGAGAATATTGTGCGGCGGACAAGATCATCATCAGCCCCGGGGCCAAACGGAGTGCCGTATAAATTCTACAAGAATGCCCAAGATGTTCTACGCTACCTCTGGGAACTTATGAGAATAGTGTGGCAGAAAGGGATAATCCCTAAGGCTTGGCGTAGGGCTGGAGGAGTACTCATCCCCAAAGAGAAGGATGCAGCGGACATCAACCAATTCCGTCCTATCTGTCTGCTAAACGTGGAGGGGAAGATCTTTTTCAGCGTTATTGCACAGAGGCTGTCTTCCTACCTGGTGAAGAACAAGTATGTGGACACGTCCATACAAAAGGCTGGCATTCCAGGGTCCTCTGGGTGTTTGGAGCATACCAGCATGATCTGGCACCGGATCCAAGAGGCAAAGAAAGAAAAGAGAGATCTTCATATCACCTTTCTTGACCTGGCCAACGTCTTTGGTTCAGTTCCCCATAATCTGCTCTAGGAATCCTTCAAGTTCTTCCATGTTCCACCACCAATTACCACCTTAGTGAAAGCCTACTTTGAAGACCTACAATTGTGCTTCTCCACGGCAGACTTCGCAACATCCTGGCTACGTTTAGAGATAGGCATCATGGCGGGCTGTACAGTTTCGCCATTGGCCTTCACAATGGCCATGGAGATCATCATCAGGGCCTCAAGGTGGGTGGTGGGGGGAGAGCGAACGAAAAGTGGGATCCGCCTACCAGCCATCCGAGCATTTATGGACGACATGACCACTCTGACCACCACTGCAGCATGCACCAGGCGGCTACTAGGCAAGCTGCAGGAAAACATCAAGTGGGCCCGGATGAAATTCAAACCGAATAAATCCCGGAGTATCTCTGTGGTCAAGAGAGAGGTAAAGGATGTGAGGTTTCGCATCGACGATGACCCCATACCAACAGTGTCCGAACAACCCATCAAAAGCCTAGGCAGATGGTATGATGCAAGCCTCAAGGACAAAGACCAAGTGCAGCAGATAAGGCAGGACATTACCAGCAGCTTAGAAAACATCAACAGGACCCTACTGCCAGGGAAACTGAAGCTCTGGTGCCTACAATTCGGACTTCTCCCCCGGATAATGTGGCCATTAACCATCTATGATATCCCGATAACAACTGTGGAAAAGATGGAGCGAACGGTGACCGCACATGTCAAGAAGTGGCTCGGAGTCCCACGCTGTCTGACGAACATCGGTCTCTATGGCAAAGGAGTCCTGCAGTTACCCATCACAAGCCTGGTCGAGGAGTACAAGTGCTCAAAAGTAAGGCTCCTGATGACTCTGAGGGATTCTAGGGACCATACTATCAGCAAGGCTGCGCCATCACTGAAGACTGGGCGGAAATGGACACCATCTGATGCGGCGCAGCAGGCAATGTCATCCCTGAGGCACACTGACATTGTGGGGCAAGTCCAGATGGGAAGAGGAGGTTTTGGGCTTGCGCCAAGTAAACCATCTTGGCGTAAGGCCTCAACTTCAGAGAGGAGGAAACTGGTAGTGGAAGAAGTGCGCCATCAGGAGGAGGCTGGGAGAAACGCGAAGGCTGTCTCTCTTGCCAAACAGGGACAGTGGACGAGATGGGAAGGACTGGAGAGGAGACGACTCACTTGGAGACAGCTCTGGGAAATGGAGTCTACTACCATAAGCTTCATTATCAGAGCTACGTACGATGTGCTACCGTCTCCAAAAAACCTCCAGGACTGGTATGGGGAGGATCCAACTTGTGCCCTCTGTCCAAGTCCAGCGACTCTCAAGCACATCTTAACCGGGTGTAAGACCAGCCTTACGCAGGGTCGCTACACCTGGAGGCACAACCAGGTCCTAAAAGGTCTGGCAGCGGCTCTGGAGACCAAGAGAATCACCATCAACTCTTCACCCAGGACAACAGCCAACTCCATCAATTTCCCAGCTTTTATTCGAGAGGGACAAGGAAAGCCCAAGCATCCCCCAACCAAGCCAGGAGTTGGGAAGCTAGCCTTGGCTCAGGATTGGAGGATGATGGTGGACATCGGCCAGCAGCTCATCTTTCCACCTGAAATAGCAACTCCCACTCTCAGGCCAGACTTGGTACTCTGGTCTCCCTCAAGCAAGGCTGTCAACATTGTGGAGCTCACAGTACCATGGGAGGGGTCTACAGAGGAGGCCTATGAACGCAAGAAGCTGCGGTACACAGAGCTGGCTGCCGATGCACGGCAACGAGGGTGGAATGCGCAAGTCTACCCAGTGGAGGTGGGGTGCCGAGGTTTTGTGGCTGCATCTACGTTAAGACTGCTTAAGGACCTTGGTATCCAAGGGCGAGCGCTACGACAGACAGTTCAATCAGTCTCGGAAGCAGCAGAAAGAAGCAGCCAGTGGATCTGGGCAAAGCGGAAAGACCCTTGCTGGGCTCATAGAACATCTGGTCCCACCCGCTAGCACCCCAAACCCCCCCAATGACCTCTCTCCCACCCAGGTATGCGGTCAGCTCCAGGTATGACTCAGGGGAATGGACACCCCTGCCGTGCATAGTCCAACAGACTTGTGATTGGGCATGGGCACAGGCTCAGGCTTGATCACCCTGTAGCTGGCCGCCTTTGATGAGGGTGTTTAGTGTTAAAAGGCCGAAACACCCCCTGATTCAAAGGAACACTACTGATGATGTGTCCCAAAATTGACGGACTTTACGACCTCCACGCCACTCTCAACATCAAGGCAACTCATGCAGCTTAACATCTAGTGGCACAATGGACAGTAAACCATCTTGTCCTGTGTATTATGAATCTATTTCTGGTCTTCGCTGGCCCTGCTCTGACCCTAACCAGATTTCAATTCAGCTGAATTATTGTATTAAAAAAAATTCTTGCCTCTGAATAAGAGGGAAAAAAAGTGGACATCGGTGACCTTATCAGTGGTCGCATCCATGTCCTTGACAGATAGCACAGGGTCATCGCCATGAGGGAGGAGAGGAGAGAAGCGGCGCCACGCCTCGCCCTGGCTCACCTTTTGTGTTGTTTTGCACTTTATCACGCCGATGACAATCACAACGGGGGCGCTAATCGGCCGTGACACTGACCTCTCCTTTGACGTCTGCAGATGGAGAGGCTGTTTACTTGTCGCCGTTTCCTGTTTGTTCATAGAGCCACTCCCCAACCCACCCTCCCCTCTCTCTCTCTCTCCCTCTCTCCCCTCTCCCTGTTCTTGTCTGGTTTTTTTCTCTCTCTCTCCCTCTTCTTCTCTGTTTCTCTCTCTAAAACCATGGCTTCTATGGCAACGTGAGAGGAAGACAGAAGGGGAAAGAAAAATACAGTCTCCTAGGAGTAGTTCCATTAAAGCTGACGTACTCTCTCTTTGCTAGCGACTGCCAAGAGCTAGTTGACCAACAGTGCCTAATGAGAAGGGGTGGGGATGGGAAATGGTGTGTGTGTGTGTGTGTGTGTGTGTGTGTGTGTGTGTGTGTGTGTGTGTGTGTGTGTGTGTGTGTGTGTGTGTGTGTGGTGGGTGGTGGTGGTGCTGGTGGTGGTGGGGGGGGGGGGTGTTTAAGAAAATGAACATTTTTTTGAGTGACTTAAGAGCCAGCCGCATGGTCGGAGAATGCTAATGGAAGAAAAGGGGCCGGTCACTTTGCAATCAACTTATGCAGTAAATATGGACAGGTGGCCAGAGATATCCCAGAGAACAGGTGGGAATTTATGCAACGCTGTCAGCGAAGACACTGGCAATGGCTGATAGCACGGTCGACAGACGATTCCTTCCCCCCTCTAACCCCGCACCCTTAGTCCTTATGCAGCCTCATCTTAAATGGCTATAGTGCTGATCGGCTCAGCTTCTGTCATGCATTTTTCATAGCGTTGCGAGGCAAGGCTGCAGCAAATGAAAAAAAAAATGCTGAATATTCAAAAACTTGTAAGCTTTTGCGCCCAACCGGAGCACGTGACACACCCAAACAGATGTTGAAGTTATACAGAGCACCAGCGTGGCTGTCACCCATTGCTGTGTTTACTTCACACTTTGCCCAAATTACATCAACACCATCCAAGCGGACTGCTATCAGCGAGGAGCTTAGAGATTCTACATGGAAGGAAACGGACACTGGTGACTTTCCCCTCCCTCCATCAAAACTGTCTGCCTGGTATTGGGGATGGTTTTTTGTGTTCAGGAAAATCTTTTTTCTGTGTTTGCCTGTCTGTTTGTTTATTTGTTTGTTAGCTATTCAAACCGAATGCCTGTGAATATGTGACAAGTATATGGCTATTGTCACTGTTGCAAAGTACAGCATGTTTGGTTTCGTCGAATTTGATCATTGGTTACCACACAGAAAAAAAGGAACATAAAAATTGGGAAGACTCACTGACAAAATATTGTGGGGAAACAGGCACTTGGTGTGGGTCTAGCTCTTCATTTTAAATTGCTTGTTCATATCCAGGCTGATATCATTTGCATAATTACTGACGACATTTTCTAATATGGGGACATATTTAAGTAATGCATGACGCATGGCCATTTAATCCATGATTTGATGAAAGATGCACCTTAAATTCATGCTGCTCACCATATAATGATCAAGTAACTATACCCCTTGAAGGATTGCATCAAACTTGCATAGGCATTAATTATAAGACATTAATTCACTGGTAGCTAATACATCATTGATACGCCAGCACCTCTGGTAAAAGGATTTGGGCACCCTGGTAATGGCACTGCCTCCATTGTAGCATTGATCAAGCACTGGGCGTTTACTTATTACACAACTGCATTTGGCTTTGGGCGTACGCTGAATAAAACTAAGCTAATTTAGCGGCACATCAGATCATTTTTTAAATACCGATGGCTTAAGAGCTTATAGTTAAATTAATCAGTGGTAGCATAATAAATTGTTACAAAATTATTTGCTTGACTGTATTCCCCTTGACTTGTAGAGTTCTGCTAACCTTTCGTTCCAGGGAGGATAGAAGAAATCCACAGCAAATTCATATAATTTACTTGCCACCTTATTTCCTGTTACATAAGACCTTGTGACAGACAGCACACTTCTTTCACCTACTATACTGTCTGTTACATAATGTTCTAATGCTGAAAAATGTACACACACACAGACACACAGACACACAGACACACACACACACACACACACACACACACACACACACACACACAAAATCACTGACAGACACACAATCACAGACAGACACAGACACATACACTTTGTTTGGTCATTTCTTGCTCATACACAAACATACAAACATGCACATGAGCACGAGAGAGAGAGAGCGAGAGAGAGAGCAGTGCCAGCAAGAGTTAGTAACATCGGCTTATACATTATTACCCTCTCTGCCACTTTTAATACATCCCTTTAATCCCTGGCCTTCACAACACTGATCTGGGATCCAGTCGAGCAATAGGAACACTGGACATTTTCCATTTGAACTCCAGTTGCACTCAGAGATACTGTGCCATCTGATCTAATGATAGAGCGCTGACATTGCTGTGGGTGGGTGGTGGTGCTACCGCTACCTACCTTACAGTAGCCTACATGCACACATACCGACAGCTGCTTACAGGAGCTTACTCGAGCACAGGAATCACGTCACTTTGCATGCAAACAATCTCCCGTGCATGGGCACACTGCTGGTATTGGTGTGTCAGTCTGTGTGTATGTGTGCGTGAATGCGTGCGTGTGCGCACGCGCGTCTATGTGTGTGTGTGTTGTGTGTGTGTGTGTGTGTGTGTGTGTTGTGTGTGTGTGCTGTATATGTGTATGTGTGCGTTTGGGCTTACACATATTTGTGTACGCTTGCATGAGATTTCATGCTTGTCTTTGCATTTCCTCTGGCATATTGTTCTCTGTGTGGGTTTGTTGTTGTTGTTGTTGGTGGTGGTGTGTGTGATGGTGGTGGTGGTGGTGGTGGTGTGTGTGTGTGTGTGTATGTGTGTGTGTGTGATGAGTGTGCCATGTGTGTATTTTCCCTCGCAGTGCTCAAACACCACCCTTATTCCCTTTAAGCTCATCTGTGTCTGGCCAGATATGCAGCAGGAAAATAAAGTCAAATCAACTGGCAGTGGGCAAACAGGCAGGAAAAGACCACAAGGTTTGCCCAGCAGCTACCCTGAGAGGGGTCGAGAGGAATACACAATGAATCATGTTTGTGCTTTGCCAACATTTCTCTCAGATTTCCCCTATTCAACTCAACTTGCTATCGACTGGAGATAGAGAGAGAGAAAGAAAGAGAGAGAGGGGAAAGAGAGAGAGAGAGATGTGCATGTTTAGCTTAATATTTAATTTAGAGTGTGTGTGAGAAATTGTGCTGGACTGAGTGTGTGTGCGTGCGTGCGTGCATGCCTGTGTGTGTGTGCGTGCGTACGTGTGTGTCAGTAAAAGAGTCTCCATTTTTAATAGCTCACATGTGGTGGTGTGCCTCCCTCTGCCAGCTATACTGCAAAGTCTGGCTGCTGCCACCCTCAGCAATCACAACAAACTAAAAAACAGTTGGAGCTGCCGCACAAACAAGATTAAGGCCGGTGCCTCATTTGGTAATTGCGTGGAAGATTGCTACACCAATGATGTATTCCTAAGTAATTAGTTAGTAGCTAAAACAGAATCATTAGCCCGTATCGACAGCCACATCGTAGCACGTATTACAAATTGTGCACAGCATACATACACTACAGAGTATTTTAATCCAGACAAATATACATTCATAACACCTCACAGCCATCTATCGTGGATAGATCAATACGTGGCAGTTTCAGTCATGACTCTAGATAACTCAAGAGGCTGATAAAACAGCAATGCAGACTATTTGGTTTGAGAAATAGGTGGCGTAGTCTTCCAGCACACTTTCTGCTGAAATGTGGATCAAGATGGCACACCGTACTCTAGCTACTGTATAGCTGAATGCATGGATGTGTATTTCCTCCCCAGGGAAGTACACTTGGTGGCATACTTTTACCCAGAGGTATAATTAGCTAGGAGAAAAAAAAAATCTTCTTACAGCATACCCACAAGGACACTGCTCCATCAGCATTTGTGACGCTGAAGCAAGACGGTATGTGCACGTTTGGTTCATTCATCGTGCTGGGTCGTGGGGCCGAAAAAGGCTGTGAAGGTTGTGATTAGGGATCAATACGCTGACAGGGGGAGATTTCCAGTGGCCCCGAGCGTCCCATGCTTTTGCCGCCTATAACACAAAGCGCCTTTCCGGAAGCGATAGAAATGGACGAGCTGTCGATAGCTTTGATCCCCCCTGGCTGCTCCTTTGGTTGTCCATCACCGTGCTCCACGCTTTATTGGGCAGACCTTTTAAATGGCCTGCCAATGAAGGACAATGGGGCATCTGCAGCGACTAATTAAAGGGGGTGCATACTAAGGGATGATAAGTCCTGGAGGTCTCCCATCTATGACAATTCTCCAGGGCTCATCCAAGCATGGTGATGTAAATTGAAAGGGAATGAGAGAGAGAGAGAGAGAGAGAGAGAGAGAGAGAGGCAGAGAAGGGTAAAGGCAGGAAGGGGGCCAAAGGTGTAAACCTGTGATGCCAAACAGGCTTCGATATCGAGCAATTTCCTTTTATGTATTTTCCACAAGGGGGCTAAAGGTTAACTGGGATTAGAAACGCTCATTTGTACTTTATTTTTATCCCCTCCCATTTCCATACCATTCATACTGTTCAGTTAACTAAATCAGTCACAACGTAATTATGGCTGGTATAAACAGCCTCAATGAAACAAGAAAATGAGGCCCTTCAGAAAATGTCCGGTCACATTGCTACAATTAATATATTTGACTCGTCCAAAAGAACCCACAGCTTGAAATAACATGGCTATAGAATGAATACATTTTTTAACGGAAGACCTCTCAAAGTGGGGAAAGAAATCGTCAAGGAGACTTCCAGCAATATAAAAGAACCAGAGAATGTAAATGGGAGGGATGCTGGAACCAGGTGAAGATACAAGCAATGAGTAAGAAGGAGGAAGAGGAGGAGGAGGAGGAAGAGGAGAATGATTTACAGTTGGAACTTGCGGCAGGGCTCTAAAAATAGCCTGCTGAGTGAAATGCATTTGAGGGGGGAGCCGTGTGCAGCTCCAGAGTGAATTGATGAGACATTATTCAGAGTGGGCATGCACCCCATCCTGAATCACTGGACTAAACGTCTCGCTCGACACTACTGCTGCTGCTGCTGCTGCTGCTGCTGCTACTGCTGCATCAGCAAAAACACCAGGCTGGTCAACACACACACACACACACGCACGCACGCACACACGCACGCACGCACGTGTCTGCACAGTCACGCACACACACAAATACAAACACACACACACACAACACACACACACATTCACATATAAAAATACACAGGCATGCACGCACGCACAGACAAACACACAGAATATGGGCACATGGTCTATGCACACCCAAATGGCTACACATATTTCTTGATAGGCAAAACCAGGCAGATATGGAGGCTAAAACAGACCAATGTACAGGGCCGGTTCAGACTTATTTGGTGCCCTTGGCGAGTTTGAGTTCTGGCTTTCCATAATAAAAAAAATGGTTGTTGATCAAAGCATATGGTTCCAAAACACCCTCCGCAACTCATGCAATAACTGCTTTAATGATTGAATTCCTCATCCAGCATTAGAAACAACACGACCTCTCTCAACTAGCCCAACAGAGCACTGCTGCTGTTGTCCGAACAAAGGTGTCCCCACCTTTCCACGAACACTGTCACACGCGCCCTCTCCCCTCCCTTTCTGTTTATTGGTTCACAGACTTATCCTCTGCCTACAGACAGTTGAAAGCAATATTACTATTGGCTGACAGACTTTTGGCTCCTGCTGTCACCACGCGTTGCTGATTTTAGCGACTTCATGAAAATAAAAAACCCTCGATATCGCAAATTTATGCATCAGAGGGCGCGATTATGCCGCCCCTTCCTCATAGTGCGCTCTAGGCGACAGCCTACTCGGCATATACTTATCGCCGGCTATGCCAAGGTGCCATTGTAACAGAGGTCATTGCGCAGTTCACCACTCACAGCTCGAACGCGCAACCTACCAGTCAACACTCCAGTTCGGCACAGCGCAATACCACTGAGCCAAAGGTCCAGACTGATAACTCATTGCTATATCGATACTGTATTGGGCTTCGGGAGAGAAGTTTTACTAACGTTACAACGACTAAATCTGCTAGTTCGCATTTGTTACACTCACCCCCCTAAACCTCACTCCCAACTGGGTCTGACGGCACCAGTGTAACCGAGGTCGTCCTGAGCAGTTTACTACTCGGGCTCAAACCCACAACCTACCAGTCTACTATTCAGTCTTGGAATTGGAGGCACACATGGTACAGCTGAGCTAATGGTATAGACCGACAGGTCAGTGCGACTGATACTTCAAACTCTGCTAGTTGGCATCTTTCACAGTCACCCATGTTTGTTATGAATATGTGGAGGAGGAAGGTGAGAGAGAGTGTGAGAGAGAGAGAGACAGAGAGAAAGAGAGAGAGAGAATATAAGAAAATAATGTACTACCTGTGATAGGTATTTTTGTAGTTGCATTAACGTATACAAATATGAACGTATACTGATGTTTGATGTAGCTTGCATGTTTTTTTCCATTTGCAATCTACAACAGTTTACTAGAGCTATATTGGTTTTGATTACTAAGTTCATTGGCAATGATTTTGCTGTCAGGAAGCATTACAAGTGCGAAGCATCCTACTTGATATGCCACCTGTGTGTGTGTGTGCGTGTGTGTGTTGGCTTCCCTGTCTCTGTATGTTTGTATGCCTGATTGAGAGAGCGAAGAGGAGGGTGCTTGACATATGCCTCTGCAGTCAACTTGAAAAGATCTGCTGACAAATGCAGCACGCACGAGTATTGACAGGCTGTGGTTATGGAATGATAGCAAGTCATTCACATGCCAATCTTCCCCCTCCTCCTTATTGGGTGGGTAGGACAGGTGCACTACAGGCACTCAGTATCAAGAGCATTGAAAGGAAGGGGAAACATTAGAGAGTGAACTACCCCGTGTTGAGTCCTGGAGGTGCAGGTGGATGAAGGTGGTGGATAGATAGCCAGGTGGCTGCCATCATTTCAACAATGTCCAACCCTCTCTGGCAACATCTGCCTCCAGCACCTTGACTTTGAAAGAATCTGAATAGTGCCCCCAATGACACGTAACATTTCAATGTCCATGTATTGTTTGATACGTGTTTGAATAACACTTTTAGACTGTGAGATTCCAAATAAAAGTTCCCTTTGTCTATGGCATCCGGAACTTCCCTTCCCCCAAACTGCTGATTTGAAATTTCCTATCCATTGCTATTGGCTAAAACTATCATTGTATGTGACATCATTCCATGTGACCTCACTTCCTGTGGAGGGTGTTTTAAATCCAGGCACTGGCTTTATTCTCCCCTTCTTGCTGCTTCTTTGTCTGTATCTTTACCTGTTAACACCTATTCAGGGAGAGGGGGTGGGGAGGACCGTGAATAGGCTTTTTTTGGGCTTAC
>NC_085860.1:35821518-35834018 GCF_034702125.1 Engraulis encrasicolus | reverse complement strand
TGTGCACTTCCATTATTTACGCTGGTCGTCCTTAGAAATACAGACTACGGAATTCCTTTTAATGATACCGAATGCATCTGGGACTGGCAGAATATACCGTGCATGCATGTATGTATGTATGACTGCCGGGAAGGATGTTAGGATGTTAGTATCGTCCACACATGCTATATGCTATGCTATGCCGGGGTTGGAAATTCACAGAGAAACCCCCCCTTCAGCATCATCTTCCCTCCAGAGAGGTCCCTGAAGGACGGTTTAACTGTCACATTTCAGACTCCTCTCTTTTCATAACCTCTGGTTACTCCTACCAGTGCTCAAGGTTCGGGAAATGATGCGTGCAGTTTTGAATCCCTGGAGCGAGCGAGATGGAGGAGGGAAGGGGATGGAGGCTGGAAGGATATGGAGGTGGTGGTGGTGATGGTGGTTGGTGGTAGTGGTGTGGAGGTGATGTTAGAGGTGGTTGGTGGTGTTGGTGTGGAGGTGCAGGGAGACATAGGGACCCACCAAGTCCCATGATAGATACGGGAGAGTAGGGGGGGTGGGGGCTGGACATGGCTTTGAATGAGATGCTTCAGAGCATGAAGAAGCAGCCGTTCTATCTGTGTCCAGCAGCACTCTGAGTGTGGCTCTCATGCCACTATAGCCATCCCCGATGCTGCTGCTACTGCCAAAAATGAGAACACTGTGTACGTTTTTTTTCTTCTTCCTGTTTCTTTTTTTATTTAAGGGGTGTCCAGAGAGGATAGCAATAGCACACTGAACCTGGCAGAGTATTTGGGTGAAGCCCAAGAACTCAACTGGTGCATCCGTGTGAGAAGAGGAGGGAAGGGGAAAGAAAGGAAAAAAAAACTGAAAATAAGAGTGTCACACAGCTGGTGAGTGACACATTGCTTTTGTGCATGACAAAAGCTTAAAGGCACAACGGGGAGAGACGTCACTGAACTATGAAATAAGGTGCCAGGCGGGCACCATGAAGGCTTAATGATCAGTTTGTACAAAATTAGTCTTGGGGACTGGTCTAAACAGCTTAGGCATACTCATCCATCAACTCCACACATGTGGAGTGGGTGGTCTCTGCCTCTCACCAGACTTTGTCCTTGAGAAACCAATGGATTTTTTGCATGTATTTTGTATTGCATGATGATGGAAGTTCCCCCCTTCTCATTTTGGGGGCGTTTTTTTAATGTCATTCAATGTCATGCGCAAAAAGCGGAAGAAAATCAAAAAATAGAAAAGAAACAGACTGGTGTGGTGATCCGTGATCCATAATTAGTCTTGTGCAATTAGGGGTTTCAAACACAAATTGCAGCCCAGGCTGCCACACTGGCGGCTCCGCTGGGGGAATCATCTGTACATGAAGAGCATTCTCAAAAGCCCTCTCCAAACACAGGCGGAGGCATGTTCTCTCAAATATCAAATGTCACGTCGCAAATGCCACCGGCTCTTTCTTCTTCCTTCTATTAACAGAGCCAGGTGTCGTGGCGGGGGGGCCGCAGGGAGATACTCAACGCTCTCCCCCCTAAACCCCTTTTCCTATCTCTCCACCACTGTCACCACCACCACCTCCACCACCACCAGCAGCACCACCTCACCTCATCTCCAGCTCCAGGGGTCACCCGCGGGACTGCAATCATGCGATAACTGCTGATATTTTCCACACGGGCCAGTATAAAGTCTTCAATTTACAGGCTCCGAGAGCCGCACGTGCGCCGGGGGTCAGGGCTGGTGGCGGAGCAGAGGAGTGATAAAGGGGAGAGCATATGTTGCCTGTTATTGATGTGAAGACCTGCATGCAGACGGAAACACAGGTGCACTGCAGGCTACATCTGTCTAAAACTGTAACTAAGAAAAAATTACAATCCATGTTATTGTCTTTTTATATTATAGTATATATGATATGATGCTATACTGTAGTGTGTATGTATTATTTGTATGTGTATAGGTTTTACAGCATTACTGCACATACAGGTATACACTAACGTAGATAGGCTACCTCATGCCACATCTGAATACAAAAAAATTATCTAACAAAAATATACTATATTATATTATATTATATTATATTATATTATATTATATTATATTATATTATGAGTCTCTGCCTGCCTCTAATCCATAGTGCGATGATGTGCTCGTCTGTTCCCCAGCTTGTTTGTTTCTTGTTTCCCTCCAAACCACACTAATTGCCTCCCCCCCAACAATGGCACAATGGAAACTGTTGAGAAAGGACCCAGACATGAGGAGCTTAATGAGGATGTCGGAGTATATAGACTAGAGGATGTCTGTCTAGTTGGAGGAGCTGGTGACGGCTGAGGTCTTTTATAATTGACCAGCATTACAGAATAATTAGAAAATTGCCATGGATAATGTTATTTGGGGGATTGAAAGCTATAAAAAAAACAGGGCTGTAAAACTGCTGTCTTCAATGCATGCACGTTTTGGGTTAATTCCATAGAAAGTTTGAGAACAAGGAAAAAAAGAGAAATACCAGGCCAGTGTAACATGCCTACTTGAATGACTGTACTGGAAAACTACCAACTATTTGCAAATATTGCACATCACAATTGCTTACTTTATATTTATTATTTTTCACAAATGTTTCTATCACTATGTCAGAATCGTCAAATTAGGACATAACTGGAAGTGCACAACACTACCTCTTTTTAATAAACGTTCTATGTATGTCTGCTGTTGCCCGGTCTTGCACTTTGTATGTCTGTATGGGTATTGTACAGTGTATAGGTACTTTAGGTGGAATGTATGCTTACTGTCTATGTCTAATAGATAGATTTCATGTTTACCAACAGTACGCCTGCGCACGGCAGCAAGAGGCAGAAAGGCTTCTACGGCAATAGAAAAACAGTATAACGCTCTGTTTAAATCTACGTGTGTTACTTTTAGTTATTATACTAGTTGCTCTTTTTTTAAATTAAAAACGGTCGGTAGACACTCTCCTGACCCATCCCCAATCGTAATTTTGCCAACTAGAGCCTGTCCTAGGTCTAGGTTTCATTATAAAAAATGCAGGATATTAACGGTGCTAATGGCATTAGATCTGAAGGCTGTCAATGGGCTGCTACACTGATGTTGGTAAAATACATGCTTGATCTGAAGTTATAAGGTTTCTTCTCCGATGTTTTTGTACACTACATTGAGGAAAAAAGGGGGAGTGAGCGAGAGTGCAAAGGATCTTGCTTGGATGTAAAACGATCATGTGCCGTATCAGGAGTGCTTACAACTTCAGGCAGTGTGCAGTTTGTGCTTGGTGCAGACTTGACGTGATGCATACAAAATGTAAACATCTGCTAGTGCAACTCTTGGCAGACAGTTGTTCATATATGTTCATACACTTGCTTAACCAGCATTTAAATGGAAAGGAGACCGTACCAAATAAATAACCTGGTGAATTTGAACATCTAACACACCTAATAACTACACGTAAGCTTGCTAGCTAGCTAACGTTAGCGTGCTAGCTGGACAACTAACCACTATCTCCAAGTCAGACATGAGTCTCCTATCTTACATAAAATATAAAATTAAGTTGAAAGGGGGTATTGTTGAATATATATGATCTGACATATAAACCATTTGAAACAGTACAGCTTGCTAGCAATGCTACTACCGAATCTTAATGAGCGTTGCTAGCTAGCTAGCGCGCTACATTACCTGGACAAAATCAGCCAGTTTATGATGTTGCATTGCTACTAGATCCCAAGACTCTATTTGGAGATTAATCTACATTTTGTATTTCAATTGTAAGGAAATGAAAAACGGACAACAGATCTCTAATAACTTAAACATCTGTGTCATAACAACATTGCAATCGTTTATGCTAGCTTTCGCTAGCTAGCACCACCACTAGTGTGTGAGCTTGCTAAAGCAAGTTACCAGTTTTAAAACAACTAGGATCTAATTACAGTTGGAAGTTAGTAATTCAGTTATTGACGATATGAGTGCCCTTTCAAGTGTATAATCAATAGCATTATGACAGTGCTAAAGTCTGTTACAATAACAATAGCCTACATCAAAATGCTATGGTGCAACAACCTGCTTTATCACAAAAAACCCTTCAACTCATTAAAACCTACATTTCCTGAAAACCGGATGCCCTGTGCAAGGTATACAAATCATCCCGATCACATAACTAACTCTGCAAGTACAGTTGAAAATAGATCAGCATCTGAAAATTCCTCTTTTTTAGACAAGTTATCCACAGCGTCGATAGAAAACAACAGTGAACTGCGCGGCTTTCTGCCCCTCGCATGTGCAGTTGCCGTTAGTTACAGGCATAGTGACGTTGCCTGGAAATCTATGTATTGTCTATGTCCACACCTAAAGTCTATGTCTATGTCTGCAGGGGAAGTAAGAAAAGTAATTTCAGATTCTTTGTATGACCAGTGCATGTAAAGAAATTGACAATAAAACCGGCTTGACTTGACTTGACTTGAACATGTAACATGCTTGCATTTTGCCTACCCTAAGTAGCAATCATTGTAACTAAACATTTAGAGTTTAAAATATTTTAAGTTTCAGCTATACAGTTCAAGGATGTAGGCACCTTGGCCTGCAGCTGTGCACAGAGAAGGAGAAAGATTAGAAGGTAGACTGAATCAACTATTCTACCACTTTTTGTAAAAGCGGGGAAAAAAAACAGAGACAACGTTGATTGGTGAACATGAACACAGATTTACACTTTGCTGGAAGGACTGCATCATGAGAGTACATATTGCTATGACATTACCAAGCGCCTTAAGTAACAGAGACAAAGACTTGGTCATTACATATTTGAGGACAATAAGGTTATAACATAGGCTCTGCACAAATGGGGCTAAACTGAAGAAATTACTATTCACTATTCATTGAGTTGCACAGAGACCACAATGCTCTCATTGCATTTCTGTTTGTGCAGTGGAGTCCACCGATGCATTAACCACCAGAACTAGCGGACCACAGGTTCTTTGAGAGTAATAAACGATATGAAATGGGCAGGGTGCAATAAGGTGGCTAGTGACCTGTAGGCGTACAAATTGATGTTATCAGAGATGGTGAGAGGTCATCAAAGATTGCTCAGGATGTGAAGTGCTGGTAGTGTCCCTCCCAGCAAATGACCACAATCACTGCCGATAACCAAACGATCCCTCCAATTTCCTAAAAAAGAAACAAAATATACAGCCGACAGCAAATTTAATAGAGCCATCAGAAACAATCAACAGAATCGCGATCCATCTAGAACAGGAAATAAATTCATTAATCAAATTATAGTCCTACTGGAACAGCACTGGCATCTACAAGAAAATCAACAAGAAATGATCAATCATGGACATTTTACAATCACTGGACATCAATCAACACAACGCAAATCATGTAAAAATAATTAAATCAACGATCATGGAGAAATTCATCACCTGTAGGCTATACGCTGAAGCAAAATGAACGCGACAATTGCTGAAAATGGACCAAGGGGCACGGCTGTAACACCCACTGACGTAATAAAAATATGTGCAGCTCAGATGTAATAGCCGGGTGAACGTAATCATTTCCTGACAACTGTTGCCTTAATACGTTGGCAGGAAATTATTACATTGGTGGGAAGGTTTCGTTTTGTAACACTTTGTCCAGCATGGATAACTAGTGGCATTAATATTGGATGATTAATATGTTTCCAGATGAAGTATTGAAATATAAGATATAATGCATAGATAGTGTGCATAGTATATGCGATAGTGCGCATAATATACCTTGACATGTAATAGCCATCATATTAGGACACATGCATTTATTGATCAAACCTTTAGGCAATGGCATAAAGTTGGCCTAAATGTAGCTGGAATGGACACAAATAATGTGGTTTCAGTTGTTCAAGTTGGGTTAGTTTTGTCATGTGCTCAACTTAGGCAAAGACACCTCATCTGTTCTGTCATCCCATTCCATCTCCTCCCAGCCCATCAAGCCAAACAGTGTTTTTTTTTTTTTAGCGGAAGATGCAGCAAGTGGCTCGGCTGCTGCCTTGACTCCCACTCTTTACATCAGCAGGTCAGAGGGGAGCGGGCTGACTGCTTGGAAGAAATGGAATGTCCGCTCAGATGATCCATCTCCCCCGACCGCATCTCCCATCCCGATAGGCGAGGAGAGGACGCCAAAGCCAAAGCAAAAGCCAGCGGGGAAACCGAGTGGAAAAAAGGGCCCTCTCTTACGGGCCACCACCAGGGACAAACCTTGCCACAAGACTAATCTGGCATCACGGGGGAGTGAAGTCACTCATCCCACACTCCACATTAAGAGCCATTTTCTTGAAGAGGTGGTCTGGAAATGAGCAGAGGAGAGGGTTGTGTGTATTCACGTGTGTGTGTTCACATGTGCATGTATGTGTCCGTGTCTGTGTGTGTGTGTGTGTGTGTGTGTGTGTGTGTGTGTGTGTGTGTGTGTGTGTGTGTGTGTGTGTGTGTGTGGTGCAGCAAGCAAATTATGTAGGCTATTGTGAAGTGGGTTTAGCAATTCCACAAGCAGGCAGCAATTGGTTGTCTTCTTGTTACGGCTGGCTCAGTGGAGCGTGTATTAATTAGCAGTAATGCAATTCTCAGTGTCACAATACATTACCACATGTGCCTTTTTCTCTCAGCAACAACCTTAGGCACCATTCCACCTTCCCGTGTCCTCTAGCAAACTCTGTATCCTTTGTCAAGTCCACCGTATTCAGAGTTGTTGACAGAGAGAAAATCATATAACGCTTCACTTACAGTATTATTTGCAACCTGCACACAGTAGCAATTTTATTGGGCTATCCATTTTATTACCACGCCCAAAAACGACACCCATTTTCAACATTTTCTCCTACCACAGGATATCCGTTCTCCTAATTCGAGGCAACAAAAACTAAAATGGTGACTGATTCCGAGGCTTCTAACGTGAAGGCATCTATAAACTGGGCGCTGGACCAATGGGCTGTGGGAACACAGAGAGCTGAACCCGCTGCTCTAGAGCTTTAGCACGTAAGCTAAGTGGCCACTAGGCTGACTCAGTCTGGCAACTTGATATTTCGCTTCAGCTGAGTATCAATAGCTGTCTTGAGACCTTCTAGTAAAATGACCCTGTGACACAACCAGAAATGGTATGGTAGCAATGGTGCCACTCCTGAAATCAGGTGTAGCCTCTTACTGAGGGCACATCGACTGGCCAATTCACTCTTGGCTGAAAACACTGGACTACAGTTCTGCCCTACAAAGCTAAAAGGCAGTAACTGCACAGAGCTCCAACCTGAGTATAATGACTTAAAAATGATCCTGTAGTACAGTCTAAGTAGTTTTGGGGAGATAATTGACATGCAGCAGTTTTGTTGCTTCATATTACCACCTTTTGTGCAGATTAATCATTTTATTTAAATGTAATATTTGATATACATGTCATTAAAGTCATAGTAACTGATTTTCCACAACAACGCAGTTACTGCCTTTTTGCTTTGTAGGGCAGGGTACATCATACTGTAACAACATTGTTTTAACAATGCAGAGAGTATTTAGTAACCGAGTTGGTAGGACTTGGTAATTACCATTTTGGCAATAACCGAAGCTCCGTGCTAAGGGGATAAGCGTACTGAAAGATGCAGTACTATTATAGCTTATTTAATGTATTGCATACTAATCAATGTACTATTGTACAAATGGCAACTTTGCAGGGAAATTACATTTCTGTAATGCTTACACAACAATGAGCATGAAAGCTTGTGCGGAGCTACACTCTTTATTCTGAGAATAGATGCACTGGCATTTAGTGTCAGGCAAATGTCATTGTTAAGAAATAATAGGCTTCATTATGCTTTTTGAGACTTTAGTCTCCGGAAATAATAATCCCAGTTCTATTGCTGTATATACAATAGTTAAAGGTGCCTCAAATAAAGAATTGTCTCATTAGACTTTGTGATGCCACAAATATTTTTCGTCAGGGTCACTACAGCAACACAACATTGACAAAATCTTCAAAGTGAATGATGTTGATTGCTTTTTATTTTATTTTTGAAAGTTTACCAGGAAGATAGAATGCAATTATTGCAATAATCTGTTGCCAGCAGGAGGTGAGTGGGTTTATTTGTGAGCAGAATTATTTCTGAAGACATTTCCAAAGGACAACAAGAAATTATGCAAATGCTCTGATCGTACACAAGTCTACTGGTTACTCAGATAAGTGCCCTGTGTTGGAAGGAAATTGTGTTTCTTTTTTGTTCTTTTACTTTTACTCTCCCCAGCATGATAGTGTGACAGAAGGTTTTATTTGTGTGCAGGATCTGCAGACATTTCCCAAGAACAATAAAGGAAATACTCAAATGCTCATTTTGGATTCATGTGTTTGCCGTAATCAGGGGCGTAGCACCAAATTTGGGGCCCTAGGAACAACGTCTTCCATGGGCCCCCCTACACACACCCCAACCTACCGCCCCCCCCCCACCTCGCGCGCATGCCCACCTCCTGATATTGTCATCCTTTTTGCCTTCCTCTGAATACCCCTCTATGTTTTCCTCTCCTTCACTTGAATCATCCTCATCTTCAATCATATGACATAATATGCATAATAAAAATATAAAATGTCTTAATTTTATATTTTTTTATAATTAATTTCACATTACCAGTTATGAAAAGTAGGCTATCATATTCATGGGGATGACTTTGAATCACTTCATCACTATGGTGTGAGGGGGAGGAGAGAGTACTGGTAAATCTCTCTTCATAATGCTTCCAGCCTACTATTTCCTGCACTATGCCTGCACTATGGACACACGAGACGTTGAACTGAACTTTCTTAAATGTGCATCGCTGAACAGAAATGCACGCGGTCGCGCACACATTCGTTCACTTGCACTGCCCCACACGCACGTCACGTTTGCCCGTATCAGTGTTTGGGAGAGCAAGGAAAAGAGAATCAGTTGTGCCTAGGCTACTGGCAGAAGCTGACTTCGAAATGTCGCTTAAAACCTGCTGTAAAGCAGAGTAAATAGAACAAAAGTATCGCTGTTTGGATTTGATGTCGCTCAACCTTTTAAAGTCAGGGCACCCGAACTTAGTTATAGCCTATTTATTTCTTTGAAATCATTAATTATTAGGCTACTGCATATACTTTCAGATTTAAATTGACCAGTAACTATTTCACAGTAGCCTACCTTGTAGTGATTTTCATGAGCACTTAATGCAGAAAGGCTACCTGCTCAGCACGGAGGTAGGTAGGCTACTCTGTCTTTTTCTTGTGCTATGCAAACAGGCTCATCTCATGCGCTTTGCGCAGATTAGAATGGCGTTAGCAGCATTCAAAACGCAGACTGGTGCCCCGTCAAAATCTCGTCATTATTTTACCACACTTAAGCTATGACGGGCGTTGTCAGATGGTCGGAGACATGCCCAAGTAAACCAGAGCTTTCCTATTGAGAGTGTTGAGACCGCAAAATAAAAGCAGATGAAGGTTCAAGACTAACCGTTGTTCGCACCGCCACCTTGACATTGGCAACTGATGAACATGACGTTGATTAATATTCATATCGTTACGAGGACAGAATCAATCTGCAAATTTGATGACCAGGGCGGGCAGCATTGCACCCGGTTGAGAAACTGCTTTTCTTCAAGACTAGGATATTAGCTAAAATAAGCTCACCTTCTCTAAAGTTCACTCCAATTGCACCTGCTGTGACAGGGGCATCTTCACGTTCGTGACATTTTCTGAAATTGAGTGGGATTCATTTTTACAAATAGCTTTGCTATCATTTGGATATTTGAACCAACATCGACCCATGTTGGTATTTTGGGACACTTGTTATGAATAGGCCTATATCAAAGAGAATATGAGTTCTATCACAATGATAGCCAACAAAATGAGATTTTTTTTTCATTTGACTTCGGCTATCTCTGACTCAACAAGGCGACACGGAATGGGAATGGGATAACCAGTTAGGAATCCTACTGTGTAGGCTGTAATTTTGACATTTGGGCTCACCTTTCTTGCAAGAAATCAGCTGCAGTTGCTTTCCTTCATTCACCTGTCTCTCTTGCCTTTCTATTCTTTTTGTGAAAGCCTGGTGTTTTAGAAGTCTTTCATTGCTAACCGGCTGCTGCGTTTAATGCCTAATAATGAAGTGAGTGAGTGTTGATTCCGCATATTGTACAATCAAAAGTCCGAGAGAGGGCGGACTAAACCAAGATGTGATAATGGGGGTGTCTGATATAGAATATAGCCTATTTGCAGGCTATTATCCAATTCAACAGATGTATTTCCAGAGAACATTTGAATTACATAAATTACCAACATGTATTGACATTATTTTTACAATAATGTTTTTAAAAAAACGAAAGAAGAAAAATATTTTCCATGGGAGGGCCCCCGGTGGGCCCCCCAGGTGGTCTGGGCTCTAAGAATGAGTCAGGGTTTTCCCCCCCTGTTCCACGCCGCTGGCCGTAATGCTTGCAAATCTGTCCGGAAGTCTGCAAATGTGTAATCAGATGAATGCATGAGGAATCAGCTTTTAAGTCTTTAGAAATTGGCACATGCTTAATCAGATCTCTGTGTGCATAACAGAGCAGCCATCTTTATCACCGTTTTACATTCAATTTGTAATATGGCAGATATGTGAGGATGCCCGTCTGCATTTTCTAATGGCCCTGGCATTTATTATTGAGCCTTCATTTACCCTGAACTGAGGGATGACAATTAAAACTGGCCTTTCCATGCCTTTTCCTTCACAAATATAGTTAAAAGTCTGCTGGCAGCCATTTGTGGAAATTGGCGGCCATTTTAGCAACTTTGTCTGTTGTATAATTGCCAAACACAGTTAGCATCTTACCCAAACAGAAGGTAATAATGTGATAATGAAATGAAAAATGTCAGGCTATGACCCGCAATATTATCATTGCTGAAGCCACATTCGCAACGGCAGGAGGCTCAAACATTTCCCCTGAGTGTTTATTAAGGTCAGTGGAAGCAGCCTGGAATGCTGGGTACAACATCATAATGTTCCCTGTAATTTTAAGAAGATACTGCTAGGAGACGCTCCTTGTAGAATTCAAAGGCATGGGCCCTGACCATCCACTGGTCAATTATGATACTAAGGAGGGACATAACTGAATTTGCCAATTAAATTTAATATGTTAGTGGTTTATATGCAGTAATGAAGATAGCAGGGGAATACGCACGCCTGTGTTCAAATTGTGTTTTACACAGACTCACTCATACACACGGGTAAAAAGAGGTGCGGATGTAGCATCAGATCATCACCTCTTGATAATGAGTGCAAAGCTACGACTGAAGAAGCACTCCACAACCACCAGCGGAAGAATGCGATACAACGTTGGGCTTCTCAAGAATAAAGAAGTGCAGACAAAATTCCAGATCAACCTTTCGAACAGATACCATCAGCTACAGATACTGGAAGAAGACCTTGACACTGACATGGAGACAAGATGGCAACACACAAAGAAGTTGTGGAAGGACACATGTGAAGAAGTGCTGGGGAAAAAGGAGACAAAACACAAAGAATGGCTATCCATGGAGACACATCAGAAGCTGAAAGAAAGGAAGGAGAAGAAAGACAAATTGAACACGAGTACCACAAGACTGGCGAAAGCAAGGGCACAGAAGAACTACACAAACGCCAATAAAGAGGTGAAGAGAAGCATCAGAAAGGACAAACGAGATCATATTGACAATCTGGCCAAACAAGCGGAAATGGCAGCAGGTCAAGGCAACCTGAGAGACCTCTATATGATAACTAAAATGTTAGCAGGGAAATTCCAACAGACTGACAAGCCAGTGAAGGACAAGGATGGAAAACCACTCACAACAAAATGAAGATCAGCGAAGACGTTGGGCAGAACACTTCAGTGAGATACTGAACCAACCTATCCCAGCAGAGCCACCAGATATTCCACCAGCGGAGGCAGTACTACCAATTAGCTCATGTAAGCCCAGCAAAGCAGAGATCATGAAAGCGATCACTTCCATGAAGGATGGGAAAGCTGCAGGACCAGATGGAATACCAGCAGAAGCTATCAAAGCTGACCTAAAGACTGCTGTCGATATGCTGCACAGCCTTTTTTCAAAGATCTGGGAGGAAGAGACAATCCCAGAAGACTGGAGAGAGGGAACCCTCATCAAGATCCCAAAAAGGGTGATCTCACCAGCTGCAACAACTACAGAGGAATAACCCTGCTTTCAGTCCCAGGAAAAATTCTCAACCGCATACTACTGGACAGGATGAGCAAAGCTGTGGACCCTTTCCTGAGAGACCAGCAAGCCGGATTCCGAAGCAACAGATCCTGCACAGACCAGATCTGCACTCTCCGCATCATTGTGGAACAATCTATTGAATGGAACTCTTCCCTATATGTAAATTTCGTAGACTATGAAAAAGCCTTCGACAGTGTGGACAGGGAGACACTGTGGAAACTACTGCGGCACTACGGGATTCCAGAGAAAATCATCAGCCTGATTCAGAAAACCTACCAAGGAATGACATGCAAGGTGCTACA
>NC_085860.1:35804018-35819018 GCF_034702125.1 Engraulis encrasicolus | reverse complement strand
AGAATTTTGCACGTTAAATAGATTGTACAATTTTCGATTGCATGCGCCTCAAACAGTTTTAAGGGAGGTGGCCCAGGTTTGATAGCCAGAGCCATTTTATTAGTCTGTCTAAAACCCCACGGGATGTTTTCCCACGGCAGAAAATAGATGAAGCCTCCCTGTTCATTCTTCTGTATCTGTGAGAGCTACATACGGTAAATAGCAGGCAGCTATTTTACTATAGCTAAAGCTCAACAATAGATGACTTAATGGTGGGTACTGACTAAATCGGCTCAACTCAATGCAACCATCTAGACGAAAACAGAGTTTGCTTTAGCATTGACTGAATAGGCTCAAGCTTGTGCAACCACACCTATGAACTGAAGAAAGAGCATTTTACTTCACATTAGGTAGGCCTATAGTATTTATATTGAATTCAATCCAAACCTCTCTGTTGAATATTTCTTTGTCACGCATTTCTTACATTTTATTTCATCCCAAACCTCTCAGCGTATCCTTTGTGGGGGCATCTCTTGACATTTTATTTCTGCTTAGTGTCTGTGATTGATTGGGGAAGTAGCAATGACACAAACATAGCCTCAATTTCCCCATATCAAGCATTGTATATTGACATCGAACACAACATGAAAACAGCAGACACCACTTCAGTATATGCAACCCAACGTGTCAGGGTGGATGAGAAACCACAGGGTGAGAAGAAATTACACTCGCGCTGTGTAAAGCTCAAATCTAAGGGAAAGCAGAAGGGGAAAAAAGTAAACACCACCAAGACAACACTGAATCAAAGGAGTTGAATTGATCGGCTAGGTAGTGTGATCAATAGCAGAATCTGAGGAGACATTCACAATGCCCACAATTCACTGGAATGGCATTCCGTTTGTAGCTTAGCAACCTGACATCAAAAGCCTGCGGACTGTGGGAATCTTATTTGCAATACGCTACTCTCTCTACAGGGGCTTCTTCTTCTCAGAGAGTCATGATTATTTTTTTTTTCAATTCATGTGTATGTATGTATGTTTGTTTGCTTTCTTTTTTCTTAGTAGCCTACTGGATGTGTGTGCAGGATTCATTTGCATTTTATCCCTCATGTGAGTGTGTTTGAGTGAATGCTTCAATATGCTTATTTGCTTAGGGGCAGTGTGTGTGTGTGTGTGTGTGTGTGTGTGTGTGTGTGTGTGTGTGTGTGTGTGTGTGTGTGTGTGTGTGTGTGTGTGTGTGTGTGTGTGTGTGTGTGTGAGCGTGTGTGTGTGTGTGTGTGTGTACGTGTACGTGTGTACGTGTGTGCATGCGTGCATGTGTGTGTGTGTGTGTGTGTCTGTGCATGTGTGTGTATTTAACATCAAGTTATTGGTCTGGGGAAAAAGCATATTATTTTGGGAGTTTGCTGTAGTATGTTCAATCTTCAATCTTACCGCGGAAACAAACACACATCATTACAACACAAGCCTCCCTTTCACTCCTCCTCCTCGTGCTGTCAAAATGAGAGATTAGGAGAGCCCTCACTTACAAAAGGCAGGCAGCAGGGACAATGTGCCACTAGAGTGAAACGGGCGAGACAAATAGATCAACAACCAACAGAGCTGGGGCACAAAGCCATGCCCCTGCAAAGAAAAAAAAAAGATTGGGCAAACAAACCCCCCACCTCCTCTCTCTCGTCTCTCTACTCTTCCTCTCCTTCGTCACCTCTTCCACCTCTTCTTTATCTTTATCGGTTTCTCTCTCCCTCTCTGGCTTTCACAAGCGAAGGGGGCATCAGAATTCTGCAGCAGCAGTGCCAACTTGACTGATCATAATACCTCATGGAGGCACTCCGCGTTGCCCTGCTGAGTTGAAGCGTACAGAGTCTATTCAATAACGTTGACTGCTGAAAAAAAATGGGTCTTTGCAGGCCAGGCCCTCCAGTGCTCTTTTGGCCTCTCCAATTCCCTGCCGAGCATTTAACAATCACTGCACAGGAAGAGCCTCTCGGTGAGGGGTAGGGGGCCTGGTTGGATGCTGGACCGGCTTCACATACGAGGGGATGCACCGGTGGCTCTCTCTCCCTCTCTCTCAGTCCGTCCATTGGTGAACAGTAATCCCCTACAGAAGAGCTGGCACGTGGGCTCAAGCCCAGCGTGCCTTCCTTCTTCCTCCATGGTGGGAACAACAGCTTTTCTCGCTATGTAATGACCTAAGCCCGTTTCCAGGGCTGAGGGAAGAGAATGGGCAGGGACAGTGGTAGTGGTGGAATTGGAGAAGTAAGGAAGAGTGGAGTGGAGGGGAGGTTGGGCCATGGGTGGGTTCGTTGGTGGTAGCTGTGATAGGGGTTGGTGGTGGTGGTGGTAATCCGGGGCATTGGCGGCAGAAAGGGAGTGAGTGAGCAAGAGAGAGCAAGAGGGAAGGATCAGAGGAGGCAGCCCGGGTCGGCGCATGGGGATCTGCGGGATCAAAGGCCCAGCCAGGCCCCGGCAGGACCTGCGGCCCCCTTTTGTCAGGCCTGAGCTTGCTAATAACCACTCATCACTGGGCTAATCTCCCAATTCACTGGTCCCTTGGTAAATTAGATTATCAGTCGGGACTGGAGAGAGGATTGCACTTCAAGACTTGTCTTAATACCGTATGTATATTTTAAAGGCTTTAGTTTTTTTTTACTTCTTCTTCTTTTGCTTCTTCTTTTGCCCCGGGTAGGCTAATGGTGCACGCTTGATTTTCATTTTCACACTCAACCTTGCCACGCTCTCAACCCACCCACACATTAGTTGCATATTATATTCGGCTCAAGAAATGAAGGAAACACAACACAGAACAACTCCAAATCCATCACACCTCTGTAAAATCAGCCTGTATAATCACTTTCCACTATGTGATTAACCTCTTTTTTCATTACCCCTATTACAAGGGTATAGTTACCAAAATGGTAATGAGCACGTCTCTTTTACTTAAAGGGACACTGTGTGAGATTTTTAGTTGTTTATTTCCAGAATTCATGCTGCCCATTCACTAATGTTACCTTTTTCATGAATACTTACCACCAGCATCAAATTCTAAGCATTCATTATGACTGGGAAAATTGCACTTTTCATACATGAAAAGGGGGATCTTCTCCATGGTCCGCCATTTTGAATTTCTAAAGATAGCTATTTTTAGCTGCAAAAATGACTGTACTTGGACCATACTAGAAAATATTTGTTTATTACTTAGTAAACCTTCATGTAAAGATGAAATTTGGCAATAGGCAGCCCAGTTTCAATGAGCAGCATAGTTGCAGTACCTTTTTGACCATTTCCTGCACAGTGTCCCTTTAAGAACTTCGGTAATGTAGGCCTGTAACGGTATTTGCATTCGCACCGAACCGTTGGAAAAAGACGTTTATGCTACAGTGGTGTACGGAACGAGCATAGTCACTATCAGTTTATTGTGTTTTCACTGCCACTACATGTGCAGTGGCTCTTTAATTGTAATAAGGATAACTGTACTGTACAGGATTGGAGTAGCAAGGGGAAGGTCTATAACATTCATGAAGAAACGCATTCCGGATTTGTACTAAATAAAGTAAAAACGGCATCACAAGGTGAACCAACCAGACAAGCTTTTGGTAACCACACTTCAAAAAATGTTGCAAGAGCCTGGCTTGTTTTGATGTGAGAATGGTGTGTCTTACTTGTACATTATGGCCAGAGAGACTGGATATTTTTATATTCTTAGAAGATTGTAGAGGAGCTTAAAGGTGCACTATGTCATTTTTTTGCCATTTCTTTTCAGATCTCATGCTGTCCATTCACAAATGACACCTTTTTCATGAATCAAAATGGCATTTATCACACAAGTATATGAAAAGATGGATCTTCTCCATGTGTGCCATTTAGATTTTTTTTTTTTACATTTCATCTGCCATCAAATTAGACGGCACAGCTTCAATGAGCAGCTTAGTTGTAATACCTCCTCTGGACACCATCCTGTGCTCCTTTACATGTAAATACCCTCCCCTCTTGTTAAAATCAAAGGTATCTTTGTGTTGAATTTGCAATTAGGATCTATGATTAACGCAACATGACCACGGGCCTACTTGTGGCCTGTAGTCTTGTGGCTAGTGACAT
Organism: Engraulis encrasicolus; assembly: GCF_034702125.1. Classification (NCBI taxonomy): domain Eukaryota; kingdom Metazoa; phylum Chordata; class Actinopteri; order Clupeiformes; family Engraulidae; genus Engraulis; species Engraulis encrasicolus. The sequence goes on along the minus strand of NC_085860.1, from coordinate 35,814,942 downwards.
TTCATTAAATTACATGAGAATGTTTTATTTAACTGCCATTTATGTATGTATGTATGTATGTATGTATGTATGTATGTATGTATGTATGTATGTATGTATGTATGTATGTACGTATGTACGTATGTATTTATGTATGTACTGTATGTATGTAGGTACTGTACAGTATATAACGTACCTACGTAGGCCCACGTACGTATGAATGTACGGATGTATGTCAGTGTCCCCTACATTTTTGACCACATAAAACCATGTACCATCTCAGGACTGGTGTCAACATTCATTTACCTTTGAGGCTTTGATCATGCCTATGCTATGGTCAGCACAATACAAACACAGAGCAGTCCATTCTTCTGTGTATTTTTTTTTTCATCCGGCTGCAGTGATCGGTCACACTGCAAGTCATACTTTTTTTTTTTGCTTAGAGCACAACATGAAAGAAGGTACAATATGACAGTCACACTCACTCTTTCGGAACACTAGAATGTCTGCCTTTTGTCTCCCTGTGTGCGGATGACGCGTGAAGGAGCTCCCAGTTGGACGCAGACTGCATAGGTAAGCAGTCTGTATACAGCCAAGTCAGGGAAAACTGACCCGGCCTGCTGTGTGTCATCCTTGCTGTATTTCTCTTTTTTTTGTGCCAACATTAGATATTACTTACAAATGGAGACAGGAGGAAGGGATAAAAAATCTCTCTTTCTCTCTCTCTCTCTCTCTCTCTCTCTCTCTCTCTCTCTGTCCCTCTCTCTCTCTCTCTCTCTCTCTCTCTCTCTCTCTCTCTCTCTCTCTCTCTCTCTCTCTCTCTCTCACACACACACACACACAATACAGTACACACCACACGCAAGTCCCTGTGGTGTCTTCACATGGAAGTAACTTGAAAAAACCTGCTGGAGTTGTAGTCAGCAGTGGATATGGAGATTTTGGTGAGAGCAAAGACACACAGTAGTCTACACACATACTGACTCTCAAAAACACTGATACACTCTAAACAAACGCGCGCGCACACGCACGCACGCACGCACACACACACACACACACACACACACACACACACACCACACCACACCACACACACACACTTGAAACAGTGACACAAGGTGCAGTGTGCGTACACACACAAACATACACTCAGGAACAATGGTATACAGCACACACACACACACACACACACACACACACACACACACACACACACACACACACACACACACACACACACACACACACACACACACAGTGCAAGGAGGGGGAGTACTGCAGTAGACTGCTACGCTAGGCTCCGTCCTCTGGGAGACCTGTGTACTTTCTTGTATATTATATAATTCGTCCTGCTCCTGCATGAATCGTTTTTTTTTTCGCCCGCTATTGAAGGGAAGCATTAATGACTTCAGGTGTGGTAAAGCTGAGATAGGGGAAAGGCGCTCAACTGAAAAGTGGGAGCTAAAAAAGAACTGATGAGACGCTAAAATAAAGCTGCAGTGTTGAAAAAGAACACACACATAAAGGGCAGAACATGAAATCATTTTTGTGTGTCAATTTAGTCCTCTGAAGTAGAGTGTGAGGTAATCTTTTGTCGTGAAAAGATGTCTGCTGAGCTTCTTACGGAGAGCAGAATGTGTGCATTAGCAGTCCATACTTGAATACTGTTAAATCAGACAAGGGTGAGTTTCCCAATAACGATGGTTCTTGAGCTTAAGTTCAAAGTAAACAATTGACTTGCTACCACATTATTCCATGGTGATGCTATGGTGCTGGCGCTGTCTGGCTGCCTTCATGGAACACCCAAACTCATAAACTTATGAGCAATTTATGTTGTTTATTTTAGCCTACATTTTGGGTTAGCATCGTCAAATCAGGTCTTTCATTGACTTTTCCGCTTGTTTTTTGTTACTTTTTCCATGGCTGCGTTTTTTCACAAAGCATTCCAAAAATGCTACTCGGTTTAGGAAGACGCTCTTAGCTATCCGCAACCATCCTTGTTTTTCGCCACCAATAGTGGCATATCTGCCGAGCTAATTAGGTAATAGAGGAGAGATAGCAGAGAAGACAACTGTCTACGGGAGAAACTGACAGCGTGACCTCTTGTTGAAGCTGTGTCAGCGTACAAGATCCCTCTCGTGCAGTGCTAAGATTTGATAACACCTTTCAGATAAGTAGAATTACAATCTTCCTGCGCTAGTAGGCTAGGTCTTGATGTTATGAAATTAGGCTATGTTACGAAAGCTTCCAGAATCATCTTTCTCTAGGAATATTGTTATTGTGTGTGTGTACGTGTGTGTGTGCATGTGCGTGTGTGCATGTGTGTGTGCACTTTCTCACATGAACCCAGACATTTGGCGCCGTGCCACAGACTGCAGAGCTGGTGTGTGAATGTTGAAATGTACATGTACATGTGTGTGTGTGTGTGCGTGTGTGTGTGTGTGTGTGTGTGTGTGTGTGTGTGTGTGTGTGTGTGTGTGTGTGTGTGTGTGTGTCTGTGTGTCTGTGTGTGTCTGTGTGTGAATGTGTGTGCCTTCTCACATGAACCCTGGACAATTGGCGCTGCACTGTACAACAGCCTCCAGAGCTGGTGTGCGAATGTGGGAATGTGTATGTGCACTATATTAATACAGTTTGTATTGTATTGCACTTTACAAACTTACTTAGATTTTTAGGTTTCCCAAACATCATTGTACATGACACATCATTGCACATTCACAGCTCCTAAGATCATTCTGAAGTTGCTCTGATGTCCACACCTTTGGAGCTGAAAGTCGTCAGTGCTACCCTGTGTGGAGCACATCATCAAAAGCACCTAAACCAAAAACAAAATCCGATGCATGTGTTGACAAGTGCTTTATCCATTCAAAACTATTCACAAAAAAACTACCCAACGACTGCCTTCCCTGTAACGTTTATGAATAAGCTATACGGTCAACATAAATGCCTTCAGTGGGCAGTTATGTTCACTACTAAGAGAAGACATCTAAATCAAACTGCAATAACTTTTGGTCGGAGTTGCAAATTCTATGGGAGAATGAATGGCCTACAGTAGGTGAGAATATTCAGTGCACGTTTGAGACTTTGACAACTGTCAAGAGAACTTTCCATGACATCCTGCTGTTCTAAACACATTAAATACGGCACAGATTTTTTTTGTCACATCATATTATGTAATAGGGAAACTGAAATGTTATGAGATGTTATGAGATGTAATCATCATTAGATGAGTCAGCTGAAACTGTCAATGACCTAGAGTGCACTGGGTTACTAAAAAAACAAAACTAAAAATGGTCTCCTGTTGTGTAAAGAGTATGTTGCATAATTATGTGTTTTTTTTCCCCCTCACATGAATGGTGTACTGATGTTCTTGCTATCGGCTATTATCTGAGCATTTATTTTTCCCATTTGAAAAAAAAAAAATCAATTCATACTTACAGAGCACAAGGTAAGTGTGATGAAAATATCATGTTGCTGTGCCATTTTCCACTTTCTGAGATTTGATTTGAGGGTTGTTTGGAACAGATGAATCTGCAATGTTGCTGCATCTACGAGCTATGCCTTAATTCAGATAAGGTAAATACATTTGTGTTCCTTAACTGTAACCTTTAAGGACATGATTGCATGACTTTTATTTGGAATGATAAGAGTGTGACCAATTTTGCCCATGACATAGGACCTATATTTATTTGGATTGCAGAGCTGTAGCTCCCAGCATTTGACATAGCCCATTTCACTACTACTTTTGGGTTGTAAAAGTGTCATTTGTGGAGTATTTACACACAATTTAAAACCAAAGGCAAACAGAAAATGCAATCATCAAACATCTGTTCCAACAATCAATACCAATATGTGGGCAGTGAGATATGGAGTGTGTGGTGTTGCTAGAGATAAATAGTTTGTATTGCTAAGATTACCCCAGTTTCAAATTCTATTGCATTGAAAGAAAAACAGAATACGAAATGACAGAAAAAAGTAGTTAATTAACTAGCTTGTCTCGAATTTGCACTGCAATTTATCTTGAGCCAAGAACCCTATGAATTTGACAGTGGTAATCACATGACACATTGTGCTTAATTTGTATGTTGACAGGAATACTTTGTACTGCATGTGTATATGACAGATTGAGCATATGGGTTATTCTAAAACAATTGTGTGACTGGAAAGTGTATGGATAATAAATATGCAGAATCCTCTCAAATAAACATTAGGATTTGGCAAGTCTCTGTGATCTTATTGTAAGTGCCTCATACCACCTCGTGACAAACATGCAAGCATTACATAGAACCTATAGGGGTATGTGCATGTTTGAACTCAATTGATTTGCATTGAACACACTAAAACAATGCAGCCAAATTTAGCCCAAATTGACCAAACAATAAATAATGCACATAGATAGGTTCTGTCATTTAGTGTAGGCCTGCTCAATAGCAGTGCGTGCCTGCATGCGCACGCGCGTGCGTGCGTGCGTTTGTGTGTGCGTGCGTGCGTGTGAAGCTTTGTATTTATATGTGTGAGTGTTTGTTTATGTTACCTGAGGAGATAAACGAAACAGCCCTGTTGCATTCTCTCCCTTTCTTTTCAAAGAGCCTATTTTATTTTCTTCAAGCTGTGCCATTTATCCCTAACCCCCCTCTATTTCCATTCTCCTTTACTGTCCCTTCACACTTCCCTCCATTGGAGGGCCTCTATCTAGCAACTGAATCCTTCTGCCTGGCTTTGTCATCCAGTTTCTCATTCAGTGTTTCACATCTTTTCTCTGTGGCTGTTTCTTTAGACAGTGTCCTTGGTCATTGGGACTATCTCTATGAAAGGAGAGGCTATGTGAAGGAGGACTCTGTGCACCCACTGGCTTCTGAGCTCACTGACTTCTGAGTTCACTGGCATCTGCTTCAGTTGATTTAACATAAACCACTTTCTGTTGCTATCACACTACAGCTATTCCCATAGATGAACAACTTTTTTTTCCATTTTTGATTTTCTGCTAGAGCATTCTCATGTATTGAACTCATCCATGATGACAGCTTGAATGAGGTCTTCGTACAGATTTTTGTAGTGTGTGTGTGTGTGTGTGTGTGTGTGTGTGTGTGTGTGTGTGTGTGTGTGTGTGTGTGTGTGAGAGTGAGAGAGAGAGAGAGAGAGAGAGAGAGAGAGAGAGAGAGAGAGAGAGAGAGAGAGAGAGAGAGAGAGAGAGAGAGAGAAAGAGAGAGAGAGAGAGAGAGAGAAAGAGAGACAACAACAGAGGTTGAGAAAAAAAGAGTGGGATTCTGGGAGTGTGTCATGTAACGTTAGGCACATTAATTCATATTTTGGTGCCATACTCCTCATTTCATGCTTTATCTGGCACAGCTACTGCTTGACCTGACCTTGACTCGAACCAATGGAGAAATGAAAACATGTTATTTCAGCTTGTCCATATAAATATTTTTTTTAAAAAATATTAGTGTCCTTGATTTAGAAAATCTATTAACATAAATCAGATGGTAATATGAGACAGGGTAATACATTTATGCTTGATTGATTGATGGAGTAAATGCAGATTTGTTTTGCTGGATCGCTTTGACACAGCAGACACTCCAAAAAGCACCAACACCAACACCACTGCCACCATCAAGAAGGCACAGCAGATACTTCACTTCCTTAGGGTCTTACGGGCTAACCATCTACCCCAAAGTCTATTGGTGGCCTTCTACCGGAGCTCCTTAGAGAGCATCCTAACATACTGTCTATGTGTGTGGTATTCCAGCTGCACAGCAGCGGACAGAAGAGCTCTTCAAAGGGTGGTCAGCAGCACAGCTCAGAAGATCATCAGCTGTCCCCTGCCCTCTTTAGAGTAGTTATTCTCCTGTCACTGTCTGAAGAAAGCCAAGCAAATCATCTGATACCCCTACCATCCTGGACATAAACTGTTTGAGCTGCTGCCATCAGGCAGGCGTTACAGGGCCTCTGGGTAGAAAAACTAACAGGCTAAAAGACATTTTTTATCCAAAAGCAATCTGCACACTTAATGTTGCACAGCTGACTTTTTAAAATCTATCTATATACAGTCCCAAGAAAAAGTTTGTACACCCTTTGAAATTTCTTACTTTTCAGTCAAAATAGATCATAAAACATGGTCTGATCTTCCCGGAAATCTCAAGAAGGAACAATCAGAGTCTGCTTTAACTAATTCCACACAAACAATTACATGTTTTCATATTTTTATTGGCCATAAGGCTATAACATTCACAGGAGAGCAAGGCATAAGTAAGTACACCCTTGCATTAAATAGGTTTTAACCCTCAGTTAGTTGCAATATCCTCAATCAGACTTGTCCTGTAGTTGCAGATCAGATTAACAAAGCAATCTGGATGTATCTTGTATCCCTCTTCTTTAGAGAACTGCCTCTCGTCATCAAGGTTTCTGGGATGTCTGGAGTGCATAGCTTTATTGACTTCATGCCATATAATCTCAATTGTTTTTAGTCAGGGCTTTGTCTGGGCTATTCCAGAATGTGTACTTCATTGTTATGAAGCCATTCTAATGTCGATTTGCTTCTTAAGTATGGGTTGTTGTCACATTTCAGCACCCATCCTCTTGTGTGCTTCAACTGTGTGACAGACTTCCTCACATTTTTTCTGTAAAATATCACAATAAACTTGAGTTCATTGGTCCACTGATAGTAGCAAACTTTCAAGGACCTGAGGCAGCAAGGTAGCCGCATATAATGATGCTCCCGCCACCATACTCAGATGTGGAGATGTAACCAAGAAAAGCTAAAAATGGGGTTCATTCTGCCAATCTGAAATTATTGGGATTTCTGTCCAAAAAAATATTGCTGCAACTTTGAGGTTTGCGAAAAAGCATTTATATGCTTCATAAAATTACTGCTAAATATTCAGTAGACCAACGTTGAAACTAAAGTTGAATTTTTCAGGGGAACACATAGTATCATGTTTGGAGGAGAACTGGAGAACCACACCTTCACCAAAACATCATCTCCACTTTTCAGTATGGTGGCGGCAGCATCATTATATGCGGCTACCTTGGTGCCTCAGGCCCTTGTCAGTTAGCTATTATCAGTGGAACAATGAACTCAGAAGTTTATTGAGATATTTTACAGAAAGAATGTGAGGTAGTCTGTCACACAGTTGAGGCACACAAGAGGATGGGTGCTGAAATGGGACAACTACCCATATTTTAGAGGCAATTGACATTTGAATTGCTTCATAAGAATGAAATACACATTCTGGAATAGCCCAGTCAAAGCTCTGACAAAAACATTTCAGATGATATGGCATGAAGTCAAGAAAGCTATTCACTAAAGATATCCCAGAAACCTTGCTGAAGAAGGGCAGTTTTCTAAAGAAGAGGGAGACAAGATACATCCAGATTGTTTTGTTAATCTGATCTGCAACTACAGGAAACATCTGGTTGAGGTTATTGCGACTAACTTAAGGTTAAAACCTATTGAATGCAAGGGTGTACTTACTTATGCCTTGCTGTCCTGTGAATGTTTACATCTTATGGCCAATGAAAATATGAAAACTAGTAAATGTTTGGGTTGAATTAGTTAAAGCAGACTCTGGTTGTTCCTTCTTGTGATTTCTGGAAAGATCAGACTATGTTTTATGACCAATTTTGACAGAAATGTAAGAAATGTCAAAGGGTGTACAAACTTTTTCCTGGGACTGTATACTGTATATAGGGTTTTTTTGTTTGTTGATTTTTAAGCACCGTGAGCATCTGCACTTTACCAATTTTGTTGTACCTGTACAATGACAATAAAGTTTCGTTTCATTCATTCATTCATTCATTCATTCATTCATTCATTCATTCATTCATTCATTCATTAGAAGGGTTTGGTCAACAGTCTCTTACCTTACACAACATTTTCATGTCAAGCCAAGTATTGTATACAACATAGTTGTCTTTGGGGGTGTAAGAAATGTTAATACAAGCACGTGACAAGCACCATTATTTATTTATTAATTCATTTCTTTTATTTTATTCTTTTATTTAATTTAAAAATCAGGTGTAACAGTGAAATGTTCTATCAAACAGCTTTGTTGGCGTAGGGCTACCCTCTCAGAGTGCATTTCTAGTTTAGTTTCTGTTTTTATCTTAGGAATTATGTGAGTCTTGTCTTCTTCTGTTACATGTTTTTAGTTACAGCACATTTTTGTAGATGGTTGTTGTCTAGTGTCTTGGTAGCTTTGTCCTTCATCTGTGTGTTTTCTTGTGTAACTTTTAACTTGCTGCCTCTTGGCCAGGACTCCCTGGAAGAAGAGTTACTGTGACTCAACGGTACCTTTCCTGGTTAAACAAATGTTAAGTCATTCTGCCTTCTTTTGTGGAGTTAGAAACTGGAAATTCAAAAGTCTGGCAATTCAATTTGGGGTCACTAGGGGCGTATAGATTTGTAGGCTAGCCATGGTGATGAAACTTTAAAAAGTCCTGGTTCCGGTTCATGATCCGGGTTACCACCAAAATTTAATCACTTAATCATTTCCAACACAATGTTTCATCCAAATCCATTCATACGATTTTGAGTTATCCTGCTGACAAACAGACAGACAGACAGACAGACAGACAGACAGACAGACAGACAGACAGACAGAAAAAGTGGAGGTAAACATTAAAAAAAAGTTAAAGTAGATTAATGAGCATCATATTCAAAAGCAATTATACTGCTCTGTAACAGCTGATTTTAAAAAGTATTAACCAAAATACTAATTTAAACAGTAGCCAACCGATATTTTGGCAAGCTAATGCTATGCTAGTCTGTCACTTCCAGTAAGGGCACAGTACATAGTGCCTAAACTTTCCCACAAGACTATACACTAAAGACTACGCTCTAAAGACTACGCTCTAAAGACCTCAGCGCACTGTGTACACTATGCACTAACCTTTTGTGCACTGACACTAAACACAGCATCTATGTTCTCTCTTGCAATGCAACAAGGGAAAACCCTTCTTGAATGGCAAATTCAATTGCTAATTGAGACTGTGTGTGTCTGAAGACTGATTACCAATTAAAGATTATTGAGGGTGAGTGTCAACCAGGTGCTCCAGTGTGTTTGTGCTGATGTGGGCAATTTCTAAACACTGGGAATATGCTTCAGAGTGGTTACTAGTGTTAAATCCATGGAAATCGCACTACTGAAATGACAGTCGTGTTAACGCTTGTGCAAAAACTGTGTTAACTATATGGAAAATCTGTAATGTGTCTTCCTCTTTTCAAAAATACTTAAGACGAGGACTTTGTGTGCTTCTGCTTAGAAAAAATGGGTTAAAAGAGATCAAGAAAAACTACAATGTGAGATCATTGATTATTGACTGATTGACAATCTGAAAGAACACTTACGGTTTCGTTGGTTGGGTGATTGGTTTACTGAAGATGTTACTGTGTTTGTGTTTGTGTGTGTGTGTGTGTGTGTGTGTAAGTGCAAGAGCAGGCAATGGTGTGTATACTGTAGGTACTGGTAGGCTATATGATTGGTTTCTGTGTGTGTGTGGGCACAAGTGAGAGTGTGGATATGTTCGTACTGTCACTCTGCAAGATATTTAAATGTGTGACTTGTATGTGTGTGTGTGTGTGCACGAACATCATGCTTGTGTGTGTGCTTGTGCGCGTACTTTGCATGCATCATTTGTGTATTTATCATTTATGTGTAACTATGCGTGTGTGTGTGTGTGTGTGTGTGTGTGTGTGTGTGTGTGTGTGTGTGTGTGTGTGTGTGTGTGTGTGTGTGTGTGTGTGTGTGTGTGTGTGTGTGTGTGTGTGTGTGTGTGTGTGTGCATGTGCATGTGTGCCTGTACATCCATACATACAATTCTCCCCCTCTCTAGGCAGTTCGCTTCACCCCCCTCTGCCCTCCCTCCCAGCTGTAAAATCAATAGGGGCTTATTTAAATGCAATCACTGGAGAAAGGCTGTGCTCAAAGGCAACTAACCCAAACTCTATTCCATTAGTCAGGCCCTCTTACTGTGTGCCTGGCCGCGAGTGGGTGTTTGCCGTGGTAGGGGGTGGTGGTAGAGGTGTGCTTGTATCAAACCTTGATAAATGAAACAGATAAAAGTTTTCTGCTTTTGTTCAGGACAAAGAATACCATATAGTACTTACCGTCCTTGAGTGCAAACATTCATCTGTTCACTGTGTGTGCTCTCAACATCTCCTGGTCAAAGAAACCCAGCACCCACCCACATTGGCTCACTATGTGTAGCCTCATATCCTCCCAGTACAGTTTTAATGGCTTATTAAAGTGACACTATGCTACCTTTAGTTGGGTTTCACAATACTTTCCCTATATGCCAGAATTACATTTTCACTGCTGGATTTTTGTAGTTTATCAATCAAACTATCAAGTAAGTATGCCGAGTTGTTTAGCCCCATTTGAGTGTACCATTTGAGGAACACTGTAATAGCCATTGAAAGGTTAATTACCTTAGTACTACACTACTATGACATCACACAGGGCCTTTAGTGAAGCACTACGACTACGACACCACAAACAAATTCAAAGCGACATGTTTTAACGGGATAAGGTATGAGTAGCACTCTCACTGATGTAATTGCTACACTATGATATTGCATGTTTCAAGCTTTGTAATATCATATTACTGGTTTTGTAATTACATCTGTTAGAGTACTTCTACCTCTACTTTATACAACTCCGGAAGAATGGTTCTTTGTTAGACAGTTCACCTACGTATAAAGCAAAATGCCAACCCAGTCAAAGAAAGCCGTTTACAAATCATGACTACATAAGTGGAACCACAACCATGAACAGAAAAAACTAGAAATCATTTTAATCTGTTTGATGACAGCTTGTGTTGTGATGACAGCTTGACAGTTTAGAGTGTGTTTTTTTCCTTGCAGACCGCTACAGACCATGTTGTTTATTCACAATTAAGCAAGTCATTTAGCCGTCTATACCGAGTTAAAAAGATAATTCATTGACCT
>NC_085860.1:35794018-35796518 GCF_034702125.1 Engraulis encrasicolus | reverse complement strand
CCATCACAAAAAAAGACGAGGGCAAAAAAAAAAAAAACAGCGTGAGAACGGTGAGGGGCAGTGCTGAGAACAGAGAGAGCAATGAAAAGAGTGAAGGAGTGAAAGAGGGAGGTGGAGAAAGAGAGTGAACGAGAGAGAGAGAGAGAGAGACGGTGGGCCAGAGCATAAAAGCATGTGCTGCTGTGGTGCTTAAAGTGTCCCCTCCGCTCGCTCTGGCAGCCTGTGTTTTTATGAAGTGCTTGTACAAATGCATAGTGCTAGGCATTCATCTCTGTTTCAACAGGATTTCAAGGCCTCAGACACAGACAGGGCTTTAGAGGTGGTTTGGCTTCAGCAACAGCCCTCCTGTTCTAGACACGGGGTTGAGAAGCAGAGTAAGAGAAAGAAAAAAGAAAACAGATTTACATTTTTGACCAGCCACTCTTCACCCCATTCTTTAATCGGTTCATTCTTTGTTCCCCTCTTTCTTTCTTTATTACCTTCTCCCTCTCTCTCTCTCTCTCTCTCTCCCTCAGAGGCGGGTCATTTGGATGACATCACTCCCAAAGACGGAAACCCACGTTCTCCCCATTGAATGACTAACGATTTCAGAAGAGAGAGCGTCGCTGTAATCGGTTCAATTAGGACAATACTCATTTGGATCAAGTAGTTAAATACTTGGCCCGACGTAAAATAGTCTGGAGCACGGTGAAGCCATCTTTAAAAAATGTGGGGAAAGGAGAGGCTGGGGATGGACAGCATAATGGGAGTGGAAAGGAAAGTGATAGGTGATGGGGCAAGAGAAAGAGAGCGAGACTGAGAGCGAAAGAGCGAGAGAGAGGGAGAGAGATTAAGGCAGAGAGAGGATGAGCAAAAAGAATGAGTAGTACAAGCAGTAGATTCAGGCAATGAACAGATAAGTGGGTGCACGCACGCACACATGCACGCACGCGCACGCGCACACACACACACACATGCACGCGCACGCAGGCGCACACACACACACACACTCAATGGCACACACACAAACACTCAAAGGCACACACATAGCCTACACATTAGCTGCAGTATGCACAGTACAGTAAGGAGATGCACAGTACAGTAAGGAGATATGTGGATGCTAACTAAAAAGCCTGTCTCCCCTCAATACTCAAACGGGTGTTATATTCTGTCATATGTATCATTATGAAACCTCACTCACACACTTCTACACAATTTCACAGCCCAGGGCCTGACAGAACTATATTGATTCCAAATGCAAAACAACTCTCTCCCTCCCTCCCTCTCTCCTCTCTTTTTCTCTATCCCTCTCACTCTCTCTCTCGCTCTGTTTCATTCTCCCTCAGACCTCCTCACTTAGTATCTCTCTCTCTCTCTCCCTCTCTCCTCTTTTTCTCTGTCCCTCTCACTCTCTCTTTCTCTCCATTTCATTCTCCCGCAGACCTCCTCACTTGCAATCTCTCTCTCTCTCTCTGTATCTCTATCTCTGTCTCTGTCTCTCTCTCTCAGACCTTCCTTTTATCTCTCTGCGCCCCAGCGAGTTAGTGCCGCAGACACAATGCCCTAATTAATCTGCCTATTTTTTTGTGTCCTTTCCGCGCTATCATTATTTTAACAGCCTGTCTTTTGAAAATGAGTTTCAACTAATTAACACTTAACACTATCCAACCCTGCTCTTGGTTTCCGTGCAAGTGCTTTGGATGTTTTGTTGCTCGGCTGTTTGTGGTGCATAGGTAAATAAATGCATACAACACACACACTCACACACACGCAGACATGCACACACACACGTAGACACACACACACATGCCTGCACGCACACGCAAACACATACATATATACATAGTGTGTACTACTCTCTTTCTCTCTCTCTCTCTCTCTCTCTCTCTCTCTCTCTCTCACGCACGCACGCACACACACACACACACACACAATAATATACATAGACATTTACATGTGTACGCATTACACACACACATAGACACACACATAGACACATTATAAGATGACAGCGCTGACACACACACAACAGACACACACACACACACACACACACACAAACTACACACACTAATTGTTTATCATGACAGCCCTGACGGCATGCAGTTGACTGTCTCTGAATGTAAACACAAACACAAGGATGTTTGCGTGTGTGTGTGTCTGTGTGTGTATGGTGTGTGTGTGCCTGTGCGTGTGTGTGCGTGTGTTAGTGTGTGTATGTGTGTGTGTGTGTGTCCGTGTGTGTGTGTATCCCTTTGTACTGCCAGCATGAACGTTAATTAATAAATGCATAATTGGATTTGTTTTTTCTCCTCTCTCCCTGCTTTGATATTCACGTAAGACAGAGAGCCTAACCACAATTATGGAGAAATTATTTGTGGGACATAATAGTAGCCTTCAAACAGTTCTATGTTTCAAGCATAGAAAATAGCACAAAAAAAAATAGCTGTGCCATTGGCTGTAAAAAATTGCTGTACATTCCATGCATGTTGGAGACGTGCAACCACTGCATGTTGCATAA
>NC_085860.1:35769018-35789018 GCF_034702125.1 Engraulis encrasicolus | reverse complement strand
ATTTTTGAGTTTGTGATATCATTCATCTACCGGCACTTTTCACCTTGAACTCACAGGATATCTCCCGCTAATTCAGTTTCAGATAGAGGGCTTTTGGTCAGCAACTCAACAATTAATGTTGGCAATGCAAATAATTATTTAAAATTAAGTTTCTGTAACAAACAGCCAAAACTGTGTAAGTGTTTCAAAGGAACTCGTAAAATAGGCCTAATTGTACAGTAACTAAACAGGAAGCTAGCAGACAGCAAAGGTGGTCTAGCTGCCTGTTATAACTAAAAACTTTGCCTTTAGAGGAAAAGCTGACAGATCGTCGATTCACTTTTGGATAATGTAGTGATTTGCCGAAACCATTCTACTTAAAAAATGATGTCCAGGATGTCCAACAAAGTTCATTTAGTGCTAACAGGGATAGTGATGTAAATGTGGACAGCCAGCATGCTGAAAACAAAATTCAACTTCTCTCTGTTTTCCTACAGGCCTGTGCTAACTATCAATGTGCTCTTTCAGAGAGTCCATGGAAATTAAAAAGTCAAAGGCACCTGGGAAACTCCAACTCCCATTGGGAGGGAAAGTAATCTCATCGCCCCCTGCTGGTAACATTCCAAGCCCCTGCATCAAATGAATGTTTTTTTTCTTTGAAAAATTACATCTCGGCCCTGACGACGAAGTAGGAGTAGTGGCAGTCATATTATATGCATATTGGCCCGTTTTAATGAATGAGGTGGTAAAATATTCGGTTATTCACTGATCTAACTGAACCAAACCAAACTAATTGTGTGTATATATGTGTAATAAGAAGACAATATGGAACTCACAGGATTACAAGAATGTGAAGAAACGCGAAGAACCGTTGGGGCGGTACCATGCAGGGTACTACAGTCATGGAGGATGGGGGAGAGCACTGGTTAATTGCCAACTAACCAACCCACCAACCTTGTGGGTCAGGAGCCAAACTGGTGTCCTTTGGTCTACAAGTCTGACGCCCTGTCATGAACGCCATTCTCTGAAATGTGAGCTATTTAAATGTGAAAAAACAAAAGCTTTTCACACTTGAGCATTTTGAAATAGGCGTTTCCTACAGGTATGTGAAGCAAAATTCGGTCTTAACCCTCTCCCATCAAAGAGTCGGTGACTTACGTATATTAGGTAGCCTGGGAACTCCCATACTGCCTTTAGTTCTACACAATCGTTTCGATCTGAAAGACAGTCTGGGGAGGATGACTCATAACGTACAAGATCATGGGATCTGTGTCATAATGGCCAAGCATTCCGACCTTAACAGTTTCTCTGCCCAATCAGAGACCAGGGCAGTGTATCATAATAGCCAAGTATTCCGGCCCCATACAGAATTTACAATAGGCAACTCCCCAGACCTAATCTCACTTGTGATTAGGTCTGGTGTTAACCAGGCAATATATTAGGACCAATCAGCATAGAACTGAACTATGATTCAGGCTAAATGTTTGAGGAATGTAAGACACATGAGCTGTCTGATAAATATAAGAGGCAATTGTTTTATTTATATTAACTAAAGCTATTCATAAGCATACAGTAGTTACTCTACGTACTTCTTGAAAAATACCAAGGACATCATGATTTTCACAAGGTTTGTTTGATGGTTTGCAAAGGACTGAACTGCCATGAATGTGCCATTTTGAAACGATGACAGCAGAGATAGGCCTTGATATATAGAATTGCAAAGTTATTATTTTTTGCTATAATCTTATCAGCAGCCTTAGCGGCGATTGTGCTCTCCGAGCACTTTTCTAGTTCATCCTCACAAGTTTTTTTTTTACTTTTTCTAAATGGTTGTATTTGGTTTTGTTAATCGTTTGGTAGCTATTGTTTTACACACAAGTGTCTGGACCTCGATTGGGTATCGGCCAAAAGATTCATTGACTTTATGCTTTGTGCTGTGAATTTATCAGCCTGCTGACTTTCTTTGTGTCTGCATTCCTGACATTCTGTCATTTCCTCTGTCTGCTGTAAGATTTGTAGCAAGGCCTACATTTATGAATAATTTACAGATTAGATATAGTGGCTTCAAATCATTCTAGATCCCCTCCTCTCCTTCAGCCTCTTGACACGAGGATCAAAGTCATCGATGAGCTTGGTTTTACTCAGCGTATTCTCATGAGATGCGTATATATGTCAGGTTGGTCCTCAGTGTCATGTTGAGGTTGATGCAGTTTATCATTTTCACCTTGTGCTTGTGTCCATGTGTTTTCAGACAAAAAGGTACACATGATCAAATGTGTCTTAACTGACAAGTTAGGGGAGGAATCGTTTTGGTCTGGCCCAGTTTTAACTTTTTCTTCATTAGCTTCATTAACTTTTTAGGGCACATTTTCACATGAACGGTACAGTGTAAAAATCCATGTCACAAAAGCATGAAAAACCTCCTGCTGCTTATTGTCTTTGAGCGCCGTCATCCTGGAGAGAGTCTGGCGTGGCCAATGCAGTTGCAGGTGTGGCGGGCAGAGAATCGACCTCTGATGAAGCATTAAGAATGGGAGGATAAATTCCTTTTTACTTTCATGAAAGAAAAGTTTACGTTTGTTGTGCCATCAGCCACGGGCACTATCACAAGGCCATGGGCGCAGATAGCGGGGGGGACGGGGGGGACATGACGTACCCAGATTTTCATTTACCTGGACCTGTCCCCCTCACTTTTATGGAGAAAATATCAGATTTCTGCCTTTGCATTTTGCAATGTGCGAAATAACACCTCCCTGGACCATTCACTTTCATTTGTGGCAAAAAACGGAATTACACTCTCATCTGTAAACGTCTCTGTGTCAGCTGACTCAACAGTGACACCAGGTAGCGACATAGAATCTCTATGCTTGCGATGGTGTGGTGAGGTATTACAAATAAATTGATGTTAATGGCAGTAAATCTATTTGATTGGCTAACAGCCACTGAAGTCCCAGATTTGAAGCACCATAAGCTTTTTGCTTCTCACGGTCATTGGCTTGAGTTGACAGGGCTAGATTCAGGAAGTGGAGCTAAGAACAGACGTCATATTTCGTTAAATTTTTGGCTCAGACCAGTTGCTTTTATAATTAAAGTTAATCTCGAAGACAGTCCCTTTCTTGCTAGTTATGATGTGGATTACAAAAAACTATGGAATGTGAACGATGGTGGTGGAAACGCATGGATTAAAAGTTGGGATAAATACTGCGGTCAAGACAACGTTTTAAGATGAGGTGAGGTCAATATGGGTTCATGTCCGCTGTGACGCTGTTAGTAGTTGCTGAAGTTAACTGCTGTTAATTGTTCAGAAGGGCTTTTTTGGTCTCTAGGTCGTAGGCCTGTTTTCGAGTGAAAAGGCACCTTTCTAGGGTCATGCTATGACAGCTGCCAATCAAGTAGCTAACGCAGGTAGCTGTCGTGTTGACTGTCCCTTGGTCTGTAGCCTATGCTGTCAACGTCTGACTTTATTTTATTTTTTTAACGGAGCCCCGTAAAACAACAATTGTTGTTAAGCGGCATTACAATGCAATGGATTGTTAAGTGGTGGAGTGAAGGATGCAAACGCAGCGTGGTAGAAAAATGACTTAGTAGTAGCAGGGAGGTTATCTGAAGAGCTCAAGAATCACCATTTAAGAGTGCCGCTTATCAAAAATGTCCAATCTGGGGGAGACCCTATAGTTTGGCTTGGTTAGGCTACCTGGTTTCTTGCTTACCAATATCACATGCCCCAAAACCGCGCTTGAACTAGGGGTGGGTATTGGCAAGGGGGTCACCATGCGATGCGATTCACGATTCACATGCCACGATGCGATTATATCACGATGCATCACGATACCTGCATCATTGCGATGCATCGCGATGCATTGCAATATTTACTTCAGTAAAAAAAAAAAAAGTTGCTTGGGCTACTTATTATTTGCTTCAGTAAATATAAACTTATTTACTTTAGTAAATATGTAAAGATACAGCTTACTTGTCAGCTGCTGTGTAGAATTCATAATTCAATTCATGTTATTTTAAAAACAGTCATCTGGGAGATAGCTTCCATTTATAAGCTGAAGCAGCCTAAATAAGTTTTAGTGGCCACAACTGGATAAACAGACAGTCCAACCCTGAAAACACCAATAGTGTACACAATTATCATATCTGAATTGCAATTTTCCCTTTCTAACATCTCCATGTGATCTTATTTTCAACAACTGCGGTCTACCAGTCTACTGTGTGTGTCTTAAACCATTTTGCACATTAGGAACTAACCGGAGCTAACCGCGGCTAACGCTTACAACATCAGGATACCAGAGACGAACTTGGCAACTTGTGTACAAATTCAGAGCACTAAACAATCGTTTGGAGACAGGTCTTCAAAAACGTTATATTTATCAAAATGTTTAATGACTTGTGAATTTAAGGGGAAGGGTTTTAGTGGAACTGCTAGCTCTAGCCCAAACACAGCAATGACCAAAACAATGGCTGTGTGACCAGGCTTCTTCCTCCACATCAACTAAGCTGTGTCTCCTAGCAAGCCACTATACGGCGCCATCTAGTGGACCAGAGATGGTATTTATGGTAGTAGACGGTCATGGAACTTTTCAAACACTGTGCATACTTTCTTGTTATTATTAAAGAATCGATTTTTGGCGTCATGAATCGATGCAGTCTATCGTGAAAACAAGAATCGCGATGCATCGTCATGACGATTAATTTGCGCACCCCTAGCTTGGACTCAAGTTATGTTTAGACGTGCAAAACCACCACGAGACTGGTCGTCTTAAAATTTCTAGAGCGATATCACACACTGTTGCATAGCCTGCTGTAGGCCTACAGTAGCCTACAACGTGAAATTTGTTGACACAGTTGTCCTGTTTAAAGGTTGAATTGGAATTGGTTGGGAACGTAGCACTTGCAGATAGGATGGGAGAGGTGTGTTTAGAAGCGCGTGCGGGGGCGGGGGTCTGGGAGACTCGTGCGCATTCTAGAATTTGTAAAGCTGGAGCGGTTCTTATATAGCCTGGTGAACCAGCGCCACCCGCTGGACGGCAAAATGTTTTGTCTACGGGTGGGTCTGGCCTCGCATAATGATTCAATGAAGCCAGAATGCCATGAATCTGGCAAACCAATTACAACGCAAAGATGTGTTTTGAATCAAAGCGGGCAGGGTTTTGAGGGAAGGTTGTTCTCATCAACAATCTTCGGATGTATTATGCATCGAGGCCAGACTAAATTAGACATCCACATTTAGTCTGGTTTATCAGGCTAGTTCTTATATATACATTTGTATATATATAAAAAAATCAAGATTTAAAAAAATGTTATTGTAGTACTCCTACTAATTAATAAGTGCGCTATCTGAAATTAGAATTCAGTAGCCTATGTATGCATACATCTTCGTTCTCGCTGGAGAACGGGCTTCTCGTGATCGTCCGCGCGGCGAAGCGATCATGAAAGTGCTTTACGGGGTCGCTAGACCACTGCACTCGAGAAGTCATGAAAAGTGTTTTACGGGGTCGCTGGACCACTGCACTTCGAGGAACATGAGTTAGAAGCAAATAGCGAAAATAGCGTGTTGGGCAAGGTCGCTGGCCATGGTGCTGAAATTACTGCCGAGGAAGATGAATAGGCCACTAACAATAAAAAAAATTATATTCAGTGTATTGTAAAATAATAATCCATTGACGGACAGTTGGTTGTGAAAATGTCCCCCCCAGTTTTTAAAAGCTATCTGCGCCCATGCACGAGGCACCTTATCGAAACACAAGAAGCCTTTTACAAACAACAAGCCTGTTAAGCAGTGCAGTGATCTCATTTTCGCGGACATCATATTGCCAAAAAATGGTCTCACCTTATCTTATTTGCCGATATCCCTCACAACAGTGCAACAATACAGAATAATGGCGCAGCAGCACGCAATGAAAGCTAGAACTAATCGGACGTCTAATGACAACGTGACGCCGATGGACAGCGCACAAGGGAGAGAAGATGCAACGCTACAGATCAGCTTTCTTGCGTTCGGTTTCGTCAGTCCAACGGAAAACTTCTGCATGAAGAAAAGGATTTGGCAAGATATTGCTGCCAACAAAGCATTTTGGATCGGCAAATCTGTGCGATAGGTAGCCTTACTGTAGCCTAATGGACGGGTTGCCCATAGATCTGTATAGACATTTATACAGATCTATGTGGTTGCCTACCAAAGTTTTGCGAGTGGAATGTTGCATCACACGCAGGACGGCCCAGGCTACTGGCGCCTGTCACCATGCAGGAGTGACTGGTGAGCAAAGAAAGGGAAAGGGCCTCTCTATGCTGAGTGGGCTGGCTATCTGTGCTCTTTTAAGTCAGTGTTAATGGAAAATATATTGTGAAATAGCACTACAATTACTGATATTGATAATAATCAAATTCAGCTAAAAAAAGGTTAAATTGAAAGCTTCGGCTTGAGTCAGCCTTGACTGAATTTTTATTTCTGTCAACGCTTCAAGAGGTAGATCTTGCTTGCCATCTAGGCAGAGGTTGGGGATCTTGGGCATAAAATGGTTGGTGACCACTGCTGTATAGGCCTACTGTTTTATACCTGATGCCTAATTAGTTATTAAACAGTATACAGTATACCTATGTTCATATGTTTATCAAAAAGGTTATCAAATAAAATACAGGGGTGCATTTCTCAGCACCGTCATTGATAATTAAATGAGCAACTTACTTGATTGCAATGCAATTTCCCACAGTCAACCTATACTAAGTGGTTAGAAACCGGTTAGGACCGACACATTAGAGAAACACACCTTGTTTAGGTAAGCGTTAACAAATGCAAAATAAACGCATATTATGCACTTGTTATTACACATTGCCACTCTTTCATTCATTATTATCTGACAGCAGCCACATTTTCAGCCCTGTTCTACAACATGACAATGTGTCAGCCTTTGCTAAGCCCCCCTAATACTGTTTGAAGTATCTGCTGATGGTGATATCCATGCGTCCCATGCCATGTTTTAGCAGCCCAGCCTCTCTGCTTTGGTGCAAAGCTGCAGGCGAGCGGAGCTCGAGAGCTGGGCGAAGTCTGTGTTGTTTAGTAACTTGTAGCGCTCGTCTGGCAGTGCATGCTGGGTAAGTTCTGCCTTTGAATAACACTGAGTGTTCCCAGCAATTAGCGGCTGATTTATTTGATCTCCCTCCTCCCCCCACTTCCTTTTTAATGGTGCGAGCGGAGTGAGAGAGCGAGAGACAAGCTGCACTCTCGAAGTGTGTGTGTGTGTGTGTGTGTTTTTACATGTGTTCATGTGCGTGTGTGCAAGTCTGTTTGTCAGTGCTAGACACTATTTGTGGGAATAATATGTGCTAGCTTGGGGTTTGTGTATATTGTTGTGTTTGTATGTGTGTATGTTTGTACAGTATATCTGAGGTGTGTGTGTGTGTTTGTGTGCGTGCATGCATGCGTATGTGCGTGTGTGCGAGTGACAGAGAGAAGTCTATGACATGGGTTCATGCATATGTAAATATGTGAGAAAATAGATATGCATACATCTGTGAATGAATACATTGTGTGTATGTGCTTTCCATATTCCCCTCTTCTCTTTCTCTTTCTCTCTCTCTCTCTCTCTCTCTCTCTCTCTCTCTCTCTCTCTCTCTCTCTCTCTCTCTCTCTCTCTCTCTCTCTCTCTCTCTCTCTCTCTCTCTCACGGTGTGTAGAGCTTTCTAAGGTCCTCTTGGTACTGCAGTGAGGCTAGAGTAAATCAGATACTCTTGCATCAGAGAGGAAACCCAGAGCACAGGGAGGAGGAGGAGGAGGAGGAGGAAGAGTAGAGTAGAGCAGAGGAGAAGAGGAGAGAAGAGAAGAGAAACGAGGAAGTACCCCTCAGGCGGGGAGAGAGAGAGAGAGAGACAGAGAGAGAGAGAGAGGGGGATGAAGTGAGAGAGCCGAGGAGGGAAAGAGGGAATGACGGAGTGTGATGGTGCGTCATGAAAATCACCTGAGTGTGATCTCCAGTCTCATAAAGCTACTTATTGCTTCATTATTTCTACGTCTCGTGGGAATGGCGTATGCCTTCATTTCTGCGGGAGCTCACAAAGCAAACTCATCTAGGAGGATTGCGAAATAAATATAATCAGCTGCAGCAATGTCTTTCTATAGCAACGTCTTAGGTTGCTTTTATGCAGTATAGTGTATGCAAACACTGTGGTAGTTGCATTTACGTCATAGCCTCATATGTGGTTTTTTAAAAGTCTGTGCGTCATGTTGGTGCATTGACAGAGATGAATTCAACGTTGATGTATGGAAAGGATTTCAGATGCACTTGGGAACTGGACTGTTGTGATAACTGCTTTTCTGTTTGCAACACCATATGCGCCACAAACTCACACTCTCGTATATTGGCAGACACACACACACACACACAGACACACTCACGCACGCTCACACACACACACACACTGACTGCCAGTAAATGCATTATCTCCTTCAATATCACATAAAGAGTCCATGCCAATATCAGGAGCACCTCCCCCACCTCTTCTCTTCCACTGCCAGTTTGCCTCTACTGTCCCCAAAATGCCATATGTGCTCTCCTACCCTACATGACTTCAGCTGCATGAATATATTAACAATCGCTGTGTTTTGTTTCATCTTTTATATGTATCGAAGTTGGACGAGGGTAAAAAAGAAAGGGGAAGCAAAAGCCGAATAAAAAGAAAAATAGTCATTTATTCCCAGCAAAAAAAGTCCTTTTGATCTCTGATAACGATCTCATTTGAACACATCCTCATCAAAAATGCATGCGCCGATGTGTACAGCCATCAACGTGTGCACGCGCATATGAGAGAGAGATATTTCACTCTGTAGATCAAGGAAGTGTCCTTGCCAATCAAATCAAGCCAGGGCCTCTGACGACCGAATGGACGCACAGGGCGATAATCGTTACTCATCAATGCAAGCCTCCAGGTCCCTCAATAACCATACTTTGTGCAATGATTTGCAGAGCCTAAATGGGGACCTGTGACCAATCACCACGACACGGGTCACTAATAGTGTACTGATTGTCTCGCCAAACACACCGCAGAAAGTCGGGTGAAGGGGAGCACTAAATGAGTAGTGAGAAAAAAAATCCCCAAAACAGCACATGGACGGAAAAACACAAAGGAGTAGCCATGTAATGGGTTTTTAAACAGGGTAACAGAGAGAGGAAAAGGGTGGTGGTTGTGGTGGTGGCGGGGGGTAGGGGGGTCTCCAGTCAAATTAGCGCTCCGTTTGCCTTTCCACAGCTGTGAAATAACTTAATCCACTGCCTTTATTGGAGATTAGCGAAGATTTGCCTCAATTAAAAACACCTCCTTCATCCAGAACAGCTCAATGCACAGCGCGCCCATTGCGGAAGTGTTTGGTTTGTGTTGTACATCATCCCGTATTAGGGCCTACCGCGCAATATCATTGGTGGAGAACCAGCTTCATTGTGGAGTGGAGAGGCTTGACTGGGACTTAGCCTATATTTAGCTCACAGGTTTTTTTTTGTTTTTTTGCCGCCGCTGTCTTCCCTTCCCTGTCACTATCAGCTGCATCAACGAGGATCATCCTTGTTGTCAATCCCGTCATTATCTCCCGTATCACTGCAGGGATCTAATTTACTGTTAACGTAGCCTCTATCTTTTTTTTAATCATGATCCTCATCATCCTCTTTCTATCTTCCTAATCTTCATCATCATCATCATCATCATCATCACGGCTGCAATGTACCTCATCATCGTCACTTCCCTTCCATCACATCACGGCCTCCACCCTCCCTTCTTATTGGCATGTCAGCTGGGCTCGGCACTTATAAAAATCGCAAATTTATTCTGTATGTTATCAGATGCTCCAGTAAAGCGCGGCAGTCTCTGGAGCCGTGATAAGTTTTCTCGGGCATGGCATGGGGGGGGTGGGTGGGTAGGGAGCAACACGGTATGTCCGGTGTGCTTTTATGGTGCAATGAATCACCGCTTTTACAGCATCAGCACAGCATAAAGAAGCACAGAGCCAGCAGCCATGGCACAATCTGCACCCCCTCCATAAAGAATGAAGACCTGGTGGCCAGGCGCAATCTGCAATGGATCTGAGTGCACCTCTGGGCCTTTCAAGTAAAGTTTAGTGAGGGGAAAGGATTTGACATAAATACAGAGCAACAAAGAACTGAAGATCAGAGTCAAACACGTCTTTGCTCTCCTCTCATCACCCCTCTCCTCTCATCATTCTTTCTTTACCTCATTCACAGACATGAAAACACACACACACACACACACACACTAACACAAACACACATACACACACCCACGAACACCCACACATAAACACACGCATACACGCACGCACACACACACACACACACACACACACACACACACACACACACACACACACACACACACACACACACACACACACACACACACACACACACACACACACACACACACGAACACACACACACACACACTGTATGAATATAGAAAGACTAAACAGGGGAGGTGATCATAGGCATAAAAGTAGACAGACAGGAAGTGTGAGCAGCGGGTGTTATGAGGCTTTATTTAAGCGTAGTGATATTTGCTCTGTCCTCTGTTCTCGACAAAATGATAGGGCAAGTTCTGTTTTAGTTCAGCATCCCTTCTGCTCAAATTCGCAGACCCAGTAGATTTACTAAAATAGGTCTGAAGCGCAGTCTGGGCTGCTCAAGGATTGAACTCCTGACCCTGCCTTTTGGAATATTTGCTCTTTATTCCATCCAGCCTAGTCCCCCAGTACCACTTTCTCTAAATCAATCACATGACTCCAGGCCAGAAATGTGCTTCATTTTAAAGAGTGCGGAACAATGTCAAGTGGTTAAAATGCCGGACGGGGGATAGGGCGATAAGTGGGAGTGGATTTACATACACTATCAACAGAATGGCAATGGATAGTAAGTAATGTATGTTATAGAAAATCAGTTGCTGGATGTTGAAGTACTACTCCTGGATATTATTTTCAGGCAGCTATTCGAACGCATATGAAATACTGATGGACTCCACTCTACCGGTTCTTCGCCTAAGGGTGCAAATATATAACAAATACTATTGGATGAGTTGAATGTGCCCACTATAGATATGCAGACCCAAGATGGATATCTGAAATTTGTCACATTGCTTCACTTAAAGCCAGTACCAATAAACTACTAAGGGTCGTAATAAAGACACATGCATCAAGGGTAATTGAGAGTTCATGATGACTAGAACATGTGGATACTATGTAGAATGTATAAAGTCATTTGGACATTGTGATGAATGCATCAAGAGGTTGGTGATCTGTCCACACCATATGTTCGATTCAGTCATCAACTACAGGCAATTACATGTATATGAGCTAATTCCTGAAATCACCTGCCTCCCTTATGGACACAGACAGGAGCAACACATGGCAAGAAATTTTACTCTGCGAAGTCAGTGTGACCCACCTCCAGAAAACACTTACGAAGAGCGATGTTGTTATATTATCTGAATATCTTGCAATAATGACATCAGTGATGGTATTACAAAACTAAATGAAGCTTAACAATGTAATGCGAGACGCTAAGCATTTTTACTGCAGTTGGCTTCAGCATAGGCTACAGTATTCATTGTGCTGATGAAATTGGCACAGAAAGCAAAAGAATTCTGACAATCTCTACAGGCAGCGGTAACATGTCATAATGGGATGCAGCCTTGACATATATGTCTTACCTCTGTCCCCTGTCATGTTTGAAGGGGACTTTGCATGTCGCAGTCCCTCACATCAGTCCCAGGGGGCCTTCAGGAACACCTGGTGAGGATCGAGAGAGCAGGGATTCATGAATGTTTCAGTCATGTCATGTTTCTTTCTGGCACGTCACCCTTTACCATATATAGGCCTACAGTATAGCGCAGGATGATTGGCTGGTCGCTGGAATCCATCACAGAGCAATTTAGAAAATAATATGAACAATTGGCCTCTGCTGATACACCGTGGGACTAATCATGAGTAATTTTGTAAAAACCAAGTGATTTATCTAACCTGTGGGGAAATCACTGTACGAAAAAAAAAAAAATAAACCTGCAGAATGATGGCCAAAGGGCCAGAGATCAATACAAACATCAAGTATTGGATTGACTCCCCAAGGTTTGCCCCATGTCGTAGGGCACTTAGGCAGTAATGATTTACTCGTGGGAATACTAGTCATGCTGTGTAGGCTGACAAAACACTTCCATCTTCAACGCTTTCAAGTGGCTGAGAGCGATGAAATCGCAGGAGATGAAAGCTTTTTTTCTGCCATTTTTTTTTTCTTCTTTGGTTCTCTCCAAAACACCCCATCAAAAGAGAGGTGTGTGTGTGAGAGTGTGTGACCATAAAACCATTCTTCTAATACTAAGCTTGAAGGTGCAGGGACAGAGCTCGCCATTCCCGGTCTTGAAGTTCAGCTTGGCACCTTTTTTATTGAACACGTGCACACTGAATGAACTGTTACAGGCTAGTTATTGAAATCAATAGCAATAACCTCAATTTCTCATTTTCAGAGCAGCTCCCTTGAGCGATCAATGGAGATCAAATTACACTTTGTCTATTGTGCATAATTTCCATTTGAGAGATGAAGATTTCAGACAAACCAGAAATCAATCAAGGCTTTGTGTGGTTATATAAATCTTTCATATGTGCCGTGCCGAATGAAAGATTTTTGAAAGGTATTGAGAACAAAACAAAAAAATGACCACAATGTGTCAAACTGCTTCTGTGCAGTTCCTTTGTACCAACGCCACAACATGGCTGTCACAACATAGGAGTGCGATAAGAGTGTGGCAGACTAGACATATCAGAGAGAGAGAGAGAGAGAGAGAGAGAGAGAGAGAGAGAGAGAGAGAGAGAGAGAGAAGGGGGAAAAGAGCTAGATGGGGATGGGGAGTAAGGGCGAAATAGAGAGATGGTAGAGGGTGGAAATAGAGAGACGGCCACCAGGAGAGAAATAGGGGGGGGGGAGCAGGAGAATTTTGGCAGGTGAAGGTTGTGTTGATTGCAGGCGACATGGGAGAAATGGCTTTAATTCGGGGGAGAGAGGGTCCAAGCCCAGGGCCCAGGCTCGCCGTCGGCTCGCAATCCACCTGCACAGAGAAACCCATTGACATTTCAGAGGGGATGAGAGAGAGAGAGAGAGAGAGAGAGAGAGAGAGAGAGAGAGAGAGAGAGAGAGAGGAGGTTAAGTGGTGAGTGAAAGAGAGACAGAGGAAGGCTGGGGGACAGAGAGAGAAAAAAGAGAGAGGGAGAGAGAAAGAGTCTGTGAGAGAAAGAGAGAGTCTGTGTGAGAGAGAGGGAGAGCAAGATTAACAATGAGAGAGAGAAAGCGATCGGGAGGAAAAAGAGAGAGAGAGAGGGGGTGGGTGTGTGTGTGGATTAAAAGATTGGGCAAGCCAGAGACCTGGCCCCCAGTACCACACACACAGCAAACAAAATGGCAAAACAAATCCAGCCATGCCTCTGAGCTTCACACCTCAGAGAGACTGCTACAGCCACAAGAACATCAACAACCAAAAAAAATAACTGTGGCCCCCTCAAGTGGCACACAGGGAGCATTCAAACGCCCACTCGGCCCTATTTCAATTTACACTAAAACACATTCTGAAACGAGACCCAATTCCTGTGGATGTCTTTTGACATTGAGCGGTCGTTACAATGCATACTGGTGGAAAAGTCAGCACTGTTGCTTTCATTTTTATTGAACAGTCTTGTCAGTACAAACACAGCTGACCTTTTTTCCCTCCTGAATGCAACCCCAGGGCCGTGAAGGAAATGTGACAGCAGACCACACAGGGCCACGGTGAACAAATAGGCTAAGCGGTGTGGCTGGCTGGCAGTGAAGGTCTACAGTGGTCATAGTAATGGGTGTGTTTGGAAGGAATGGGGTGGGGTGGAGTGTGTATGTGTGTGTATTGTGTGCATGTGTTTGTACCTGTGTGTGTGTGTGTGCGTGCGTGTGTGTGTGCATGTGTGCGTGCGTGCGTGCATGCGTGCGTGTGTAGTGTATGCCTGTGTGTTCGTGTGTGTGTGTGTGTGTGTGTGTGTGCGTGTGTACTGTATGCCTGTGTGTGTGCATGTAATGACTCACGGGGCATCATTCATGCTCCATGACCCTTCGCTTACTCATCCTCCTAGTGGGGTGCCAACCGGTGTCATTCAAACGGCCATTTCTGTCCTCCCAGATGGACGAACCCACCCCCACCCCACCCCACATACAGGAAAGGGATGAGGTAGAGAGAGAGAGAGAGAGAGACCCACCCCACATAAAGGAAAGGGATGAGGGAGAGAGAAAGAGAGAGAGGGGGGGGGGGATTTGTCAGTGTGCCTTTTTTGTCACTTCCAAATGCCTGTCAGGATAAAACATTGACTGTTGCTCCATTGCTTAGCAGAGGTGGGTGGGGTGATGGCCACAGCAACACACAACAACAGCCATGTGGGAAGGAGAGCAATGGTGGGAGGGAGGGAGGGAAAGAAAGGAGGGAGGGAGGGAGAGAGAGATAGAGCACAGGGATGGTGGGAGAAGGAGACAGGATGATTGAAAGAAAGACGAAGGAAAAGAAAGTCCAGAGAAAATGAAACGAACAAAGAGAAAAAAAAATAGAGGTGTTTGGGAGAGATTGAGAGTGAGTGAGTGAGTGAGTATGTGAGTGAGTGAAGGTGGGAGAAGGCCTTGTGTGTGAGAGAGAGTGATAGAGAAGGAGAGACAGTAAGAGATAGAAGGAGAGTGGTAACAGTGAAATAGGCCTTGGTGATGTATTACGCTGTTGAGGTACCTACCTGCTCCACCTGCTTCAGCTAATTCACTCCTTCTGCGGAGTGTGTGTGTGTGTGTGTGTGTGTGTGTGTGTGTGTGTGTGTGTGTGTGTGTGTGTGTGTGTGTGTGTGTGTGTGTGTGTGTGTGTGTGTGTGTGTTTGTGTGTGTGTTTGTGTGTGTGTTTGTGTGTGTGTGTGTGTTTGTGTGTGTGTGTGTGTGTGCGTGCGTGCGTGCGTGTGTGTGTACTGCACGATCTACCTTCGGGAGGCCACTGCTTTTGAAGCACAACCACATGCTGGGGCCCTCGCTCCATGTGGAGCTCAAATCCTGGAGCCCACATGTTTTGACCCCTTTTGCTGGGGTTGTTTTGTAAAAGTGTAAAACTGTTTCCTCACTAACAGCTTCGGGTTAGGGATAGTTTTGGTTTGGGCACAGTTTAGTATTCTTTAGCTATGGTTAATATGAATGGAAGGGCCCAGAAAGATAGGAAGGGTCACATAAGGATATTAAGCTTGGGCTGTGTGTGTGTGTGTGTGTGTGTGTGTGTGTGTGTGTGTGTGTGTGTGTGTGTGTGTGTGTGTGTGTGTGTGTGTGTGTGTGTGTGTGTGTGTGTGTGTGTGTGTGTGTGTGTGTGTGTGTGTGTGGCGTGTGTCGAAATATGTACTGTACATGAAATACCTCCAAGCCCATCTCACTTGCATGCATATTTTCCCATATTGCAATTCACCTCATGCCCCCTGTGTTCCCTGATGGGAACACTGTGTGAAAACTCAGTGCAAGTGGAATTTAACAGGTGTTAAAAGAACTGGGAACAAGAACTTGATGGTTGGCAAAAAAGAAAAGAAATACTGATCAGCATTTTTTAAGTGAGAGAGGGGAGAAAGAGAGAGAGAGACAGAGAAAGAGAGAGAGAGAGAGAGAGAGAGAGAGAGAGAGAGAGAGAGAGGGGGAGAGAGGGAGAGAGGGAGAGAGGGAAGGAGCTCTAAAAATAACTGCCCAGGTTTATGATAGATGCAGGAACCTGTAATATGTCTCGGAGGACAAAGTCTGCCGAAACGAGGGAGGGATTGACACATGGCGCAGTGGCAGAGTTTTTTTTTTTTTTAAAGCACAGCAGGCGGAAACAGAGAATGAAAAAAAAATCTCATCTTCCTTTAGCGATCTACGCAGCTGATGAATCACTCACGACTGTATCCCTCTCCTCCCTCTCCATCCATCGCGGCCACCTTACTTATATCCCAATACCAATGCCTATTCCAAGCCGCCCTGGTCTATAATAACCTTTGTGCCCCGACATTGCTCTGAAAAGATGCATTCTTATTTCCCTACGAATGAGAGAGTGAGTGAGAGAGAGGGAGAGAGAGAGAAAGAGAGAGGGAGAGAGAGAGTTGTATGTAGGCTGTTGTGCAGCTGTCCTTGTCGCTGTGCACATTTCCTCTCTTCGTGGCGGCCTTTATGCCTTTCAGTGTCAGAAATCATCTCTTGCTCGTCACAGTCTTGAGTATCCTTCACACAAAAGCCCTCTACCATCGCTCAGCCTTTGCGCCCTTTCTCTCTCTCTCTCTCTCTCTCTCTCTCTCTCTCTCTCTGTCTCTCTCCCTCCCTCTCTCTCCTTTTCCTCTTCTGGACTCTCCTTCCTCATCCTCTTCTCCTTCCCTCCCTCTCTTTTTTCACACTGTGTCTCTCCTCTCCCATCCTATCGCATCCTAACGCATACTCACATACACACAGAGGCACACACCATATTGACACACAAATACGCATGCAGACGGTTGGATATCCATCCCAGAGCACAGGGGGCTGGGCTGGGCGGTGTGGCCGAGTGGCTCGTGGTGGAGTGACACTGCTGAATTATGCATATGCAATGGAGTCACAAATTGCAGCAGTGACTGCCACTGACAGATAGGAGCCTTGGCGAACAGACCAGAGGCCATTTCCCACTCACAATCGACACTCTCACAACCACCCACCCGGCCGAGCCAGACCGCCCACACGCAAAACCATCTTCACACACACACACACACACACACATTCTCCCACACAGACGCAGCTACACACACACACACACACACTAATACACACATGCACATCTACACACAGATCCACACTATTACACACGCACACACGCATGCATGCACATGTACACACACACACACACACACACACACACACACACACACACACACACACACACACACACACACACACACACACACACACACACACACACATACATCACACATATCCACACACACACACATACACACACACACACACACACACACACACACACACACACACACACACACACACATACATCACACATATCCACACACACATTATCAAACCGCATACACTACAAGTATACCACATTTCCACACACACAAATACACAAATATGCGTCTTGCACAAACACACATGAATACAAACACACGCACACATACACACACACATACACAACCTTCACATTTCATACCACCACCTGCACCACCCTCCTCCTCTTCCTCCTCCTCTTCCTACACCTCTCCACCCATTCCATTCCTCCTCCACTCCTCCACTTTCTCACCCCCTCCAAATCCAGATAAGTGCTGCCTTTGGTCACCGGCCCACCCGCTGCTGAGGCCCTTATCACCAAAGCCCCTCACGCGCACACACACACACACACACTCGCACGCAGGCCACACACACACACACACACGCACGCACGCACGCGCACACACACACACTACACTTGCACGCAGGCCACACACACACACACTCGCTCGCACGCACGCCACACACACACGCACGCACGCCACACACACTCGCACGAACGCACACACACACACACTACACTACACTACACAACTATGCACACATATGCACACTACACAACTGCACACACACACACACATGCTACACAACTACACACACGCTTTGCTTTTTTGCTTTTCCATCTCCCTCCACAGCAGACATATATGACCTGCGTGAGCTCAGAGGCAGGGATCATGAAAGGTCATATCCACAAGTGATGCCAACAAGTGACACACACACACACAAGCACACGCACACACACACACACACTGTTAAGAAGTTAATACCTATTACCTATTACCTAATACCATACTAACATTCATAACACGAAGATGTGTGCGTTTCACGTGATAGCAGGCATGCACGACACTAATGGTGGTTGCATGTTTCCTTTTAAATTCCATAAATCCATAAAATCACGCAATCCCATAACACATCCACAAAATGGCCAACTAAGTCCATATAGGGCTTTAACACTGCGCTGCCCTCTGCAACCTGATGCTGCTAGCCATGGACCTAGCATCAAATATTGTCTAAAAGAGAAAGATATGTTAAAACCCACCCATCCAATGCAAAGAGTGTGCTCAAAATTCGGTCTCCTAAGGGGGCGTTGTCCCTCCTTCTTCTTCTCTTTTCGTGGTGTTTGCACAAGACGTGCGCTACCGCCATCTACAGCGCTAAGGGGACTCCATTTCTTCTCAACCTCAAGACTCCGAAGGTCTCCTAAAGGGGCGTTCACCCGACGTAAAGTGCATACCGGAAAAGAACCCGCCTGATTTATCTCTCTCTCATATACGATTCTCTGCTAGCGCATTAGCAGTCAGCACGTCCAAATTCGCAGGTGACTCTTCCCCAAGTGGCTCTCACATAGAGGTAGAAAATAACACTAGAGAGGACACAGCAATTTGCGACAGCACTGGGAAATGGCAGCGGGAGCTTCCCAACTTCCGTAGGTAGTGTAGGTACTTTCAGGCAATGCAAGTCAATGGAGAACACGCCCACCCCTGTCAAGAAATTAAAGGGACACTGTGTGAGATTTTTAGTTGTTTATTTCCAGAATTCATGCTGCCCATTCACTAATGTGACCTTTTTCATGAATACTTACCACCAGCATAAAATTCTAAGTATTCATTATGAATGGAAAAATTGCACTTTTCATACATGAAAAGGGGATCTTCTCCATGGTCCGCCATTTTGAATTTCCAAAAATAGCCATTTTTAGCTGCAAAAATGACTGTACTTGGACCATACTAGAAAATATGTGTTTATTAGTTAGTAAACATTCATGTAAAGATCAAATTTGGCAATAGGCAGCCAAGTTTCAATGAGCAGCATAGTAGCAGTACCCTTTTTGACCATTTCCTGCACAGTGTCCCTTTAACTAAAAGTGTGGAAATATAAAGCAACATTTTAATCAAAGACCAGATTTGAAATGTCAGGCTACATATCTACTGAAATCATATGAGTCGATAAAATACATTTAAAAATCAAATAATATATTTTATGAACATAGTTAGCAACACACTTCAACTATTGTCCTTGTATAGTGTGTTGATGGACATTTTCACATGATTAAGCCATTTTTGACAGAGGTGAGCCTCGTTCTCCGTTAATTTCCATCCAAATTCGCAGGTGATCTACCTCCAGATAATGGCCGCTACAGATTGCCGTAAAAGGGGGGCGGGGTCCTCTCTAGTGTTATTTTCTACCTCACACACACAAACACGCACACACACACATCCCACACACACACACATAAACACACACACACACACACAAACACAGGGCCACCGACAGCTTTGTGTGGGCCCAGGACGAAGTCATCTGAAAGGACACCAAATCCGATACAAACAATGTATTAAAGACCCATTTCTGGGCTCCCTGTCTCCGTGGGCCTGGGACAAACAAATAACTATACACACCAACCATGCACATACATTCACACATACACACATACACACACACACACACACACACACACACACACACACACACACACACACACACACACACACACACACACACACACACACACACACACACACACACACACACACACACACGCTACACAACTATGTACACACTCACACACTACACACACACTTTCCATCTTTCCTTTTCCATTCAACACCAGAGAAGACCCATGCACTGCATATAAACTCAGAGGCAGGCAGGGCCGGTTCTAGTCAATTTGGTGCCCTAGGCAAGTACCCCTCTTGGCGTGTGTAAACATAGTGTCATACATCTGATCTAGCACAGCTGATCTACTACCTACATTATGTACTCTAGGGCTGCACAATTAATCAAAAATAATTGAAAATCGTGATAAAATCGGGAAGGCGAAGTCGTGATTTCAATCGTGATTTCATCGTGCCAATAGTGACCTACCTTTGAGAGCATCCTTGAAGCCAGAACATACTGACAGGCTGGTGTTTCTGGCCAGAAATCTGTCCACCTAAG
>NC_085860.1:35746518-35766518 GCF_034702125.1 Engraulis encrasicolus | reverse complement strand
CACGAAAGGGCGTCAAACTAGTGGGACCCGTGTCTTTTGGTGCACACAGACGCAGTCACAGAAAAATAGAGACGCGAGAATGTCAGCTGTGCTTAAAGCATGGGAATTAAAAAAATAAATTAAAAAATACAGCTGCGGGCCTCTTCCCAAATGTGCGAATGTCAGTTGTGCTTAAAGCAAGGGAGTTTGAAAAAAAAAAAAAACCCACACAGGGCTTCTCCCCAAATTGTTGTCATAACAGTTGGACGCACCGAGTCCTCACCGGAACAAACGAGGGCATCGGCCGAGCCCATGAAAAATAGTGCCAGGCCATTATTCCCCTTCTGCCAAGCTCAGCACTCAGCAATCCCCTTCTGTCGGGTCGGGGTGGCTGGCTATTGCCGGAACACTCTCAATGTTGTTGTCGCTGAGCTGTGTGTGTGTGTGTGTGTGTGAGTGTGTGTGTGTGTGTGTGTGTGTGTGTGTGTGTGTGTTTTTGTGTGTATGCAGGCTTTATTCTTTGTGTGTGTGTGTGCGTGCGTGCGTGCGTGCGCGCGCGTGTGTGTGTGTGTTCTCAAACCAACAATTTTTAGCTCTACTCCACAACAGCACTCAGGTGACCAGGGCAACTCCAGAAGGGCATAGAACATAACAAATGGAACGGCTGGCTGTGGCCCTTCACTTGGCTGTGGTGGCACCAGCCGTGATGAGATGAGACGCCATTGATGAGACGCCCTCCGCTTGTTTGTGTCGGCTCCAAGGCTAATTCCGCTCTCCACATGACTCCATGGAGAGTGCATATTATGCATACACTGTACTGTATATACTTGGCGGACGCTATGCTATGCATGGCACACACATGTGATGTGTGATCTGATTAGCATAAAAGCAAATGACCATTGTGACTCCTGGGCACATAGTCGTTTGAGGTTAAAATGTTAATATTTACATAAAGAAAATCGTGGGGGCATTCACAAGTACTATACATGTGCATCATAAGATCACATATCAAACACACACATACACATTCATTTATGGCATTCATCACATCTTTCTGTCACACGCACACGCACACACACACACACACACACACACACACACACACACACACACACACACACATTTATTGACATATAGCCATGTGACAGTTTTATAAGGGCATTGGCTAGTCCAATATGTAGGCTACTGTATATACAGTGGTACTCAAGTAGCCTGCATTTATTCCAGGATTCCTAAAGCAAGGCTTCCTAGTTGGGCTTCCTCAGCAGACTCCCAAAGGATGATGGGATCCGAGAGGGAGAGAGAGCGAGAGAGAGAGAGAAAGAAAGAGAGAGAGAGAGAGAGAGAGAGAGAGAAAGAGAAAGAGAGAGAGAGAGAGAGAGAGAGAAAGAGAAAGAGAGAGAGAGAGACCAGGAGGGAGGGAGGGAGGAGGGAGGAGGAAGGAAGATGGGAGAGGTGGCGAGGGGGATGGGATGGGAAGGGATGGGAAGGGGCCATTCAGTGGTCTAGTGAGGAAGTGTGACTCAATGACTCACAATGGGCTATTGGGCAATGTGCAAATGGCAGGGTGCTGTTTCCATAGTGACGGGCCATGCATGAAGAGGCCCTACGTTACAAAAAAAAAAAAAACGACCGCTATGCTCTTGGAGAAGTGATTTAGCGTGGTTTTGTTTGGCAGCGGGGATTCCAGAGAGGGGGGTAGTTTAAAAGTAAAGAAAGGTTAATTTATAATTAAGTCCTCTACCTCCCTCGGTTTCGAGTATTTTTCTTAAACGGGTAAAACTTAAAAGGGATATACAAAGTACCATATGTGGTTGTGCAAGTGCTTTGTCTAAATGTGCGGTTACAGTACAGTACAGAGTCCTGAAATGAGGTCGTAGCTTGCATCCTATGGGACGCCATATGTAGGTGAGAAAATTCCCCTGAGAGGGAAAAATAGAATATCTTTAGAGCTTCAGTTGAATTTAAATTGGACTTGGACTGAGACAAAAGGAGGTCTATTTGGCAGCCAAGTTCAATTCAGTTCAATTTAAAGGCCTAAGTCCAATTTAAGCTCAGCGAGATCTTGAAATACTCTTCTTTTCCCCCTCACAAACTAATCTTATCGCCACTTATTTCTCCTAAGGCTCCCATATCAGGAACAATAAGAGCTAGTTTATCTCTCGTGAGACAAAGCAAAGACGAGATATTTTCCAGTGGGGAAGTGGGGAGAGATTAGTTTGTGATTAGATCCACCCCCAAATTGCAATTACTACTTGTGAGCCTATGAAATATGTCTTTCGTGCACGTGCCCTAATCAGATTCCCCTCGTATGAGTATGGTGCGGTGAGTCAGGTTACTCATCTGCTTAAGAACTACGGTGCCACCCTTCCAACAGATTTCAGAACGCGCGCACAGCAGTGTGGAAGAGTGGGGAGATCTTTAACAAACTGGCCCCATGACGTCGTCCTCTGATCCCCATCCGGGAGGAGCGAAGTGATCTAGAGGTGGCTTAACCTCTTATCTCTGGGCTACTGGGATTAACGTTGGGATAAAACAGTCTGATCTCTGGCCCCCCTCTCGCTTTTGTTACCCCTGCTGCCTCCATCTCCATCACCACCACCACCTCCACCCAAATCCCTACTTGCAGCGCCGCCCCACCCCAGCCCAGCCCAGCCCGGCGCAGCCGTGCTCCATCCTTCCCCTTATCGCAGAAATACACCTACCCCGACAAGAGTGAGGAGGGCGACGGAAGTAATTGACTTTGTATTGAGTTGCACGACAAAAGCGATTCTGGAGACTAGAGCGATTTGCACGACCAACGCGATAGTTTGAAGTTGAAATCCTTTCAACTTTCTATGACGCGGTTCGGCGACAAGCCGCGACAGCCAATGACTGTATAGAGGTCAGTGACCACAGCCAATGGGAATGCTTGAATGCTTTGCCTTCTGCCTGTACGGACATACTCTAGTCTCCTCAATCGCTCGTATCGGTTGCTGCTGCAGTCTGTCGCTTGAATTGCATCGCGCCTGGTCTATTCGCGCGGTTATACCTGCTGCTCTGACATGGTGGCACTACATACCGGACCCACTCAATGACTTCCTGCTCATTTTTCTCTGACACCGTGAAGGGAGCGGCGGGCCCTTCTCATTAATCAGTGGAGATTAGCCCTAATGAAACTCTAGGATGCTTTTATTAAGTGGTAATTGTATTAAGGAGTTGCCGTGAGAACACGGGGAGGGGAGGTGGCGCTTTAGGAGGCTGCCGACGGCTGGAGGTACAAGGGGATGATGGGCTACGGTGGCCTGTCAGGGGCAATCTTCAAGACACTAAATAGTGCCCTCAGACAGGGTCGGGTACGTATGTGGAAACAACTTACATTCATCATCCTCACGTGTCTGGACCTCACTGGTGGGCTTGTCACATGTTTGCACAGAGCACACATGCTTACTATTGCGCGTGCACACACACACACATACACACACACATACACACACACACACACACACACACGGTTGCATGCAGATACACAGACACCCACGCTTCCTTGCACTAATACACACACACACAACGATTTGCACTGTCACACATTAACACTCACACTCTCACACAAACACACGCACACGCACACATACACACAGAGCTTTTGTGCCCCCTTTTGCAAATGCTCTGCCATTGGATGCTTAAAGGGTGAATGAGAGTTAAACACATACACATCTGCTCACACACGCATAAACACAAATAGCCCCCAGGCCCTCGTTCTCCTCGATGCGAGTCACCAGAGCAAGGGAAGGAGTGGGACTGACGCCAGGCTTGGACTGAGCAGAGCAACACATGGCACCTCGCGCTTTCCAATAGCACCGTCTGCTGCCCTGGGAGAGAGAGAGAGAGAGAGAGAGAGAGAGAGAGAGAGAGAGAGAGAGAGAGAGAGAGAAAAGTGACAGAGGGAAATCGCACAGATCAACAGTATATAAAGGAGGCGTTGTGCTTTTCGACAAGAAATTACTGTGGCTGAATGCATGAATTGACCCACTGTCACTGTGTAAATTCTTGCCTCTAAAAATGCTGCTTTTGTGGATTTGCTCTGCTTGGCTTTGCTTTGGATGTGTCTTTTGAATGAATCAATTGCTCTGCATCTGATCAACGACAAGCTTACAACATAAATGGCTGCAAAATGGGGGTTGGAGATGAGATCAGATGGAATTGGCGCACACTGCTTGTTTCTGCATTACTGCTCTGATCACTACCACACTGACAAATGGTATTTCATAGTAAGATCCACCATCCCTCTGCTCCCGTCCCTTTCTTATCACAGTTTATCCTGGAAATATCTTCAAAAAAACCCTAGAGGGCTGTTTCCGTGAGCCATTCACATTTGTGAAACAAATAGTGGTACATGGCACGACCTCTTCTAAGAGGCTCCCTTACGTTAATGTTGCTAAATCATTCATGCTACAGCCATGTCTTTGTCATGATTTGTAGACAAAATCGTCCGAGAGCTAAAATGTGTGTACCGCACTCTACGACGGTGCTATGCCATAACAGTAAAACATATTCCGTGTTTCTGAAGACGGCTAGGTTATGTTGGCTAAGGGGAGAAAAAAAAGATGCTAGCTCCCAGGAGGGATGCCTGCAGTGCAGAGGGAGAGAGAGACAGAGAGAGAGCGTGCCGGCTGCAGGAGGAAAGGCACTCTCATATAATAGACTGTGTCTCGCTATTGATCCTAATTCCCTGGCCAATCCCAATCACAGCATCTCCGCTCCATTAGCCTGTAGGGCCTGAACACATAGCCTGCACAGTCACCTCATTGGTCTTACTGATTAGCACTAGCATTGGTCCTACTATAGGCTATACTGCTGTGCAGCAAAAGGTGAGGCACGCACGCACGCAAGCGCGCACACATACATACACACACACACACACACACACACACACACACACACACACACACACACACACACACACACACACACACACACACACACACACACACACACACATACACACACACACACATATACACACACACAGCTCATGCTTTAAGCAATGACTAATAGTTGTTCCCTGTGGAGAGCTCCTAGCTCGCGTGCCATTCCATCAGTAGGCAAGAGAGACTTGTAGAGACCAGCATAATGGTGGTGTGACTGTGAGGCCGTCTCGTTAGCACCGCACTCAGGAGCTGTACGTCACCCGAGTTATTAGTCAAACTCACCACAGAATTGCCGCCATGTGTCGCAATCACCGCAGAATTCCCTCCCTGAAGCCGGGGTTGAAGCCTACAGACTGTGGTATTTGACATAGCCGCAGGCTCTTTAAAAAAGAGAGCGTGGAGTGCATGAACACATTCTGACACATTATAAATATTGTAATTATAAGCAACAGCGTGTTGGATCACTTTTTAAATATTGTAGGCCTACGTGATCTAGTACACAGGGGCCTCGTTTTTTTCCCATTTTGGAATAAGTGCATTTTCAGGGAGGGCTTCCAAGAAAATCCCCTTTTGTAGTGTTTTAAAATTCAGGGCAGCCGCATAAGGCACAGGAACCTGGGCATTTTCACAAAAGTTCTTACAGTCTAATGCTATTCATCTTTTATCCCATTAAACCACTCTTTCAATGCATTTTCCTACACCGCATCGTGTCTGCCCCCCCCCCCCCCCCCCCACCCAAAAAAATTGACATGGAATGAGCCTGCTGTAAGAAGAGACAAAATGCTGGCAGCACACATCAGAGTTTGCAAAATATTGATGTATTCAGACGCCGTACAATATGGGTGTAGCCTCTATCCTCAGCACATATGTGCGGAAGATATATGCACAATAAATATCCATAATATTACAGAAAATTCAAGGCCTTTCATCAAATGGTAATCAAATGAGCTGTTTTTTTCTTCAGCGGCTATATATGCAGACATTGTTGATGAGAATCTCACTGCAGAGATCGCCTGGATGAGACTTGTCTACCTATGATAAACAGTTCATATATCACGCTTGCTATTTATAGGTGCCTTATTTGCTTGCGAATTTTTCACAGATGCAGTCGGCAGCCTCTGCTGCAAATTGGAGAGGGGTATCTGTTCTCCCTCAGTGCCTGTCTCTGCCTCCAAAGTGCATAGGTGAGAAACGTTTTCTTCTTCTCCTTTTTTTCGCTATCAGAGGACCTGATTACGGCACAGTAACCAGGGTATTTATTCCAGAGATTTTCGAGCAAGATTAGCAGCAGCACCGCTGCAGCAGCGACTGGGTGCTTCAGACCCATTCATTTCCCTTCTCTCTGTAGGTCGCTCTTTCTCATGGTGGGCCAGCTGCCAAGCATCCCTGCAGAGACCCAGGTATGGGACTCACTAGTTCGACGCCCTTTCGTGACTTACCGCTTACGTCATACGACCCTAAACCTAATCCTAACCCTAACCTTAACCCTAAACCTAACCCTAAACCTAACCCTAACCTTAACCCTAACCCTAACCTTAACCCTAACCCTAACCCTAACCTTAAATCGCTTGTTTGAAATGTTTGATTACCATGTGAAGTCACGAGAGGGCGTCAAACTAGTGAGTCCCACCCAGGTATCGGCATAAAGTACAGCTGTAAGCACACTCCTCCTCCACCGCCAACCCCACCCCTGCAAGCCTTTTCCCATCGCCCAATCCCGCCATCGACCTAACCTGCTAATCCAAGCAAAAAAGCTGCATTTATATGCACAAGAATATGAAGAGGGGCTTTTAGGGTAAAGCTAAAATCAAATCCATTTGTGTTGTCTGAGCCAAAAATAAATTCATTTAGCATCGCCCGTGTTTGTATTTGTGTTTCCTGGCTTTCAGCCTCGGTTGGGGCAATAGATCAATTCCTCTCGGTCGTCTGTGTTCTAAGAACTCAATCGTCCGATGTTCTGACTGCCTTTGATGCACGAGTGAGTGTAATAAATGGCCTGGTTGGTATTGACTTCAGTTTAGAGAATGCTGCTGGATGCTTTTCTTCCATGGAACTCCCTAGGCACCTTTGGGAAATGCAGAATTGCATTGCCATAGGAAAACATATCACCAAAGGTCAGAGTCTTCGCTTTAGCAGATTTACGGCTCAGCTTTCAATCATATTTCCTGCTCTCCAAGGTGTCTGGACAGTCTCTGGAGTGTAGTCTGGCCTTTGCTTGTATTTTTGTCTTTGCCCAGTTCTCGAAATGTATGGATCTAATCCCATGACCATAAAACATCACGCTGACAGTGTTTGCGTACAATGTAGCCTGCATGTTAACCGGAGGGTACTTATGTGACTGGGATGGGAGTGATGATCATATATTGTAGGTGGCAAATGCAGTCAGGCCAGGGCATGTTTATGGGACATTTCAGCTGATCACAGTTGGCTTTGGTCACATTGACTGCAGAGGTCAGAAAGCCTTTCACTTTTCACTGCAGTCTATTACCGCCTTTAAAATGGTTTCTTTAACCCCATGTCTTGTGATATCTTGTTCCACATGCCTGCAGAAGCTTGGAATTCCTCCACGATAATGCTGCATACTGTAGTTCAAGAGAATTTCCTCCTCAGCACAAGTGCCTATCTCCCGCTAAGTCGCAGTCACGAGTGAAGTGAATGTCACGCATACAAAATCACAACCTGGGGAAAAAATGCTCTAAGATTTATTCCCCTGCAACAGTCAGTTGGACGCTTATGCATATGCATGCATAAGACCAGGGTGGTTATATATGACTGCTTGCCATTTTACATTTCCCTGACAGTTTAAAAAAAAAATCTGACAGATGCTTACGCAATTTATCTCCTCTTGTTGACTGGAAACAGAGATTACTATGTATTAGGGGTCACATTTAAATGCAGCCTTCAAAGGGTTTTTTTCCTCCAGATTTTCAGATAATATTTCTCCAGCTGTCATATCTAGTTTCAGAAAATACTGTACATCCGAAAACACTGAGAAAGCATATCATGCAGCATTATGCATTAGTGCATTAAAATTGCATCTTTGTGTGGTGATTAAATCTAAAGCTTCCTATGTTGTGTCATATCCCATTGGGCTGGATTTAAAGTATAGCTTTCACTCTTGTGTCTTTCCCCTTTCTTTTTTCTCTTAATCACATACTCTCTCTCTCTCCCCCTCTCTCTCTCTCTCTCTCTCTCTCTCTCTCTCTCTCAATATCAGCAGGTTTCAAATAGCAGAAAAGATGAAGATAAATGAAATAAAGATATGAAATGGAATGTGAGTCTATAGTGATTGCCTGCCCCTCTCTCCCCCTCAAACATGGGATATCTCTCTCCCTCTCTAACATGGATACACACTTTAGTGTCCACATGGCTGGGCCAAGATTTAGAGCAGCATTTCACCTTTGGTGGGGCTGTTGCGTAAAAGAGACGTGTAATGTTTATGATGGCCACTGTGGACGCAATAAAACACCACACTGTATCCCTCCCAGCCGCAGCCTCATACATCAGCTCGCGCTGTGGCCTCTTTCTGTCAATGCTTAATTAATTTACTTGACAACTCATTAATGGCCTCCATCTGAGGACGGGCTAAAAAATGCTGATTTTGCCTGGTGTCTTTCAGGAATATCCCCCATTCTGTCCTGTCCTATCCTATCTCATCCAAGGGAAGGGAGGGGGGAAAAAAACACAACACTGGGAAGTCTTGTCAGTAAGCACCCACAGTCAGTGTTTGTGCTTTGGGCCGCAGAAAGTCACTGGGAGTCACGGAGTCTCGTGCAGCCCTGAATTAACATCTCTTTACCAAACATCAAACATTGACAAAGTCCCTTTTTAGTGGTGTCTGTTGGCACGGCAACACTGGGATAATGAATACAGACGTTTGTCGAATGTTAATTATGCCCCAGTCTAAACCCAGTCCTGCATGTAAATGTGCGATTTGCATTTGGTGGGAGGGAGGAAGAGAAAAAGAGATAGATGGTGAGGGGGGGAAATGATAGTGAGGGAGGGGAAAAAATAAGGTAACCTCAGGAAAATTATGAAACATGAAAGAGACCTTGGCGTAACAGGCTTCCTGTAATGCAGAATGCTGATCTCTCTCTCGCTCTCGCGCTCTCTCTCTCTTTCTCTCTCTCTCTCCCTCCCTCCCTCTCTCTCTCTCTCTCTCTCTCTCTCTCTCTCTCTCTCTCTCTCTCTCTCTCTCTCTCTCTCTCATATCACACACACACAAATACACACACACATACACACACACACACACACACACACAAGGACATCCCCCTGCGCGCACGCACACACACACACACACACACACACACACACACACACACACACACACACACACACACACACACACACACACACACACACACACACACACACACACGGACACGGACACGGACATGGACACGGACACCCACACACAAGAGAGGCAAAAAAATAAATCTGAGCTGAAGAGGCTAGTGGACTGACATAGTTCAGGCAAAGCATGCTGGCAGAATTGAAATGAGCTGCAAGTCAACAACTCCCCGCTTTCCAATTTGGACAGTGCTGACAGAGTGTCGGCAGCTGCTGGGCTCTGATTGGCAGTAAGGGCCCGAGATTCCTCGGTGCAGACCGCCTCCCCCACCTCCCATCGCGCCGACCCTCCCGCTTCCTCCCTTCTCCCTCCTCTCCTCGCCCTTCATTGGATTATGAATGCTCCTCTCGCAGGATTACAGAGACGCCATTAATATCACCTCCCAGCACGCCAAGCCGCCACCGCCATGCTATGCTATGGCAAGCTGCTCTAGACTTGGTCGGTCTCAAAAATGTGTCTGTACTTTTTTTTTGTGTGTGTGTGTGTGCTGGGGCCCAAGTACAGCCAACGCGGAGCGACTAATGAGAGGGATGATCGTGTTGTAAATTAAAGAACATCAGCGACCACGCCAGCATCCATGCATCATCAGAACAGCAGAACAAACGACTCACCCCAACCCTCCCAAACCGCCCCTATACCCACCACACACTCACTCACCCACTGACACACCCCCACATACATACGATGGGAATCTGAAGTGGAGGGGGGTGGCAAAATTGGGTCCTTATTACGTTGTATGTATTGGATGGGAGGCCCTTCTAGATTACTTTGTCCTTGGGCCCAGCCAAAGCTGTCAACGGCCCCGCACATACACAAAACACACTCTTGCTGCCTCCTTGCCATCTCTCAATAGATCTCTCTTTTTTTTCTCCTCATCTGCCAGTGATGGTGGGGAGGCTAATTGCAGGGAGGGAGCAGACGTGGCCGCTTCAATCAAACGCCGCTCACTCGCTTGCGTGCTCTGTCGGCCCGGGCTCGGGAACACAAATGATTATCTGTATCAGACGGCACAATGCCAAGCCAAATCCTAAAATAATTAAGGTCATTAGTCTATAAACAACAAACGACACAAACGTTCGGCGGTTGGTTCGTTCACTCACTCACACACACGAACACGCCAACACACACACACGGACACGCACACGCACACACACACAAATCCCTTCCTCAAACAAAGAATAAATCAGAAAGGCAGGAGGAAGTGAGGATTTGTTCGGACACACAAAAATCAATCACGGAGAAAATGAGAATTGCAAATATCATCCGCCATGCCGAAAATGTGTGGAACTGATGGGCAGAGGAAGGTAAGCCCTGTTTCCAAGGTAAGAATGGGTCTCCAGTGGCCAATAATATCTAGTCTTATTACAGAGCTGCAGAGCTGGTGTCACTGCCTTTATAACACTCGAGCTGTCATCATTCCACATTGCGTCCAACAGCAACACACTGCAAAGCAGAAAGAGAATGCAAATGTTCATGAGTAAATTGATCTTTCGCCACTGAACTTGATTACAAGAGGCAGTGTGATGCAGTCAAGATGAAATGGAAACTGCACATTCCCACCCTCTCTCTCTACATCTCTCTTTCTTTCTCTCACTCTCACTCTCTGTCTGTACAGTGCATGTGTGTGTGTGTGTGTGTGTGTGTGTGTGTGTGTGTGTGTGTGTGTGTAGGATCAAGTGTGTTATGCACATACAGTTTGTGTGTGTGTTGCCTCTTGTGAATATATACACGCCTGCTGTGTGAGTACTCAGATACTGACTCCAATGAAGAGCGCTTGCTAGATGAACACATTAAAAATACATGATCCTGGGCATCTTCTGTGGGGCAGTCCACCGATAGCCCTGAGCTCCCTCAACCATTAAGCTATTTAAAGGGCCACACTTCAAACGATATCACGATATGACTTAGTTAGCCGAGTTAGCTCAGTTAGCTAAGATCTTAGTAAGTATGCCTACGTATAGCCTACATAGGGT
The DNA here is from genome assembly GCF_034702125.1 of Engraulis encrasicolus. Taxonomy (NCBI): domain Eukaryota; kingdom Metazoa; phylum Chordata; class Actinopteri; order Clupeiformes; family Engraulidae; genus Engraulis; species Engraulis encrasicolus. Next base: position 35,755,302 of record NC_085860.1, on the reverse strand, counting down.
TGCCAACCGTCCCGATTTGTCCGGGACGTCCTGAATTTTAGGTGTATTTTATTTGCCCCGTGAAGAACGGCTCCCGTCCCGCATTTCAATGAGTCTTGACGTTTTTATTTTATTTTTTTATTTTTTACGGAATGCTTATGAAGCATTTCGTCCAATGATATACTGGTGATATGTGACACATTCTGATTTAGAAATTTTGATAGGCTACCTACTGTGCACCAAAATGAAAATGTTTACATTTTGTCCAATGATCAGAGCAGCTGGCATTTGATGACATTCTGATCAGGCAGCTGATTGGCTACGCCAATTTACGTGTGTGTTGCTATGGGAGACGGTAGTAGCAGAGATGTTTTGGTAGTGGTGAAGTGTATTCCCTCAGTAGAAATGGACGAACCGGTAAATAAAAAGAGGCTTTGCAGCTACAACCGAGACTGGGAATTGAAAAGGTCATGGGTAAAAGCCACCACCGACCCGAGGAGAGCATTTTGTAATTTATGCCGCAAAGAAATATCCATTGGCCACGGAGGCGAGCATGACTTGTCGCGCCACGAAGAGGCAGAATGTCACAAAAAGGCTGTGCTAGCCAAAGGTGCTAGCAACATCTCAACGTTCTTCACTGCTTCAACAGGAGAAAAAGACAAAATATCCGCGAGCGAAGTAGCTGTCGTGTACCATACCATCAAACACGGTCACAGTTACACCAGCGCGGACTGCACAGTGAAGTTGAGTGCTTCTTTGTTTCACGACTCCAGTGTGGCAACAAAGATGCACTTGGGAAGGACCAAGGCTGAAATGATCACAATGAATGTCCTGGGTCCAAGCACCGTGGCGAAGATAGTGTCCGACCTCTCAGGTGATGGTGAGCCCATTTATTTTTCTATAGCCAGCGACGCTTCTAACAAGGGCAACAGAAAAATGTTCCCGGTGTGTGTCAGGTACTTTTCCCCGTCGGATGGAGTCATTTCCAAGCTGTTGGATTTTTACGAAGACAGCGACGAAACTGCAACAGGCATACATAAGGCTCTTCTCGCCTGTCTTGATACGTATGGGCTCGATGTTAAAAACATTACCGCATATGCCGCTGACAACGCAAACGTCAACTTCGGAAAACACCATTCTGTTTACAAGTTGCTCAGCGGCGCAAACGACGGCATTCTTAAAGCTAACTGCCCGGCCCATGTTGCACACAACGCGTGTAAGTACGCAAGCGACAAGCTTACTGTGGATATCGAGAGCATAGTGTTGAAAATTTACAACCATTTCTCCGTGTCAGCATCTCGGCGAGAGGAACTGAGGTCCTTCTTCGACTTCGTTGACATTGAGTGGAGAGAAATACTGCGTCATGTTTGCACTAGATGGCTGTCTCTACATCCAGCTGTGACACGTCTCCTGGAAACTTGGCCTGCGTTAACATCGTACTTCAGGTCCTTAGGGGAACAGGGTCCGGTGGCGTTGAGGAAGATTTTTGAAGACGAGGTAAAGACGGACACCACCGAGATTTACTTGTGTTTTTTTCATAATGTCGGGGCCGTCTTTGACCATCTTGTAAAGAAGCTTGAGGAAACCAACCTGTGCATCACTGATGTCTACGAGGAGCTGAGGAAGTTCAGACAAAAAATGGTACAGAGGAAGGAAGACGGCTTCTTTGGCTTCCAGACAAAGCGACTGATGGAGAAGGTACCAGGACAGAAGACCAAAATCAAAGATGACTTCTCAGCATTCTATGACTCCACTGTCCACTACATCGACAAGTGGTTTGATTTTTCAACTGAGAATGTGATGGTGCAACTGAGACCAATAGGCCTGTATGACGAACTCACTTTCAGAGAACTTCAGAAGATGGTGCCGGCTCTGAAATTGGAAGACAGCATCAACATGGATGATCTGTATGAAGAGTTCTGCATCAGCAAAGAAGAGATAAACAAACAATCAAAAGATACAACAAAATCCACTGGGGAGAAATGGGTGGCAGTCTTTCAAAGTGTTGGGAAGGAAAAGATGAAGAATATGTTCAAGATTGTCTCCTTCATCCTCAGTGTGCCAGGCTCTAATGCCTTTGTGGAGAGAATTTTTTCTCTAATGAGTGGCAAATGGTCCGATGCCAGGAATCGCTGTAGTACAGAACTGATCAAGAATGAACTGCTTGTCACGGTGAACTGTTCCTTGTCCTGCAAGGACTTCTACCAGGCAGTTCTGAAGGACAGGAAAATGCTGGAGTCAGTCAGGAGCAGCAGGAAATATCCCTGGAAGAAATAAGCCATGATGGTGAGTCTTGATTTGAATATGTCTATGCTGTATCTTATACCCACACACTTTCAGTGTGGGAGTATTTTTCAATCAAAATATAATTTTGACTTGTCTATGTATCTTCTTTATGCAACACAGTGTAGTGTATGTTGGATGGCAGTATTTTTCTATCTAAATCATTCATTATTTCTTTTTTTTGTTTATTTCTTTTTTAAATTTCTTGCAGCATAAAAGCTCGTCCATGCCACTGTTCTGTTTGGCCTCTGAAGAAGGGCGAGATGTTGGAATCTGGAAAGAATAATTAACTGGTGAGCCTTCATTTGGTTGTCCATATCTTAGCACACATGCACACACACACACACACACACACACACACACACACACACACACACACACACACACACACACACACACACACACACACACACACACACACACACACACACACACACACACACACACACACACACACACACTCAATGGAAGTCTAACCCCCCCCCTCCCCTCTCTCTCTCTTATTTCCTGCAGCATAAAAGCTTGTCCATGCCACTGTTCTGTTTGGCCTCTGAAGAAGGGCGAGATGTTGGAAAGAATAATTAACTGGTGAGCCTTCATTTGGTTGTCCATATCTTAGCACACATGCACACACACACACACACACACACACACACACACAATGGGAGTCTAACCCCCCCCCCCTCTCTTATTTCCTGCAGCATAACAGCTCGTCCATGCCACTGTTCTGTTTGGCCTCTGCAGGATGAGATGTTGGAATTTAGAATGCCATTGAAGAATTTACAGGTGAGCCTTCATTTGAATGCTAATATAAATGATGTATGTCGTCATCATCACACACACACACACACACACACACACACACACACACACACACACACACACACACACACACACACACACACACACACACACACACACACACACACGCTCATGGAATGGCTTAGGCCGTTACTCAATCTAAATTTTCTTTCTTTTATTTATTGCAGGATGAGAGGAGCCCATATTGAAAAGAAGCAGCACCTCTACATACCCTCTTAAGTTTTAGTTAATAAATTGCATACTTGAGAATACATATTTGTCGTCTGGCTTCTCCTTCAAAATATTTCTCTCAAATTGAACATGTGACAGCAGTTGGTTCAGGCCTAAAACTATAAACACAATACCATTTTACAATAATTAATTTCACAAAATCCTGAAATTAGTAAGATTGCGGTCTGGATAAGAAACCATCATGATTTCTGTCATGGGTAGGTTGAAAAAACCTTTTCAATACATTAAAATGCAGGAAATTGCATCTAAAAACACATTTTTTTCTGGGGGAGGGCCCCCAGACCCCCCCTCCGACAAATGTCCCTCTTTTCAGGATCAGGGAGTTGGCAACCCTAGGCCTACAGTATATCTGACCTCTCAAAATGGTTGCCTCGTGTGCTGTTATGTTGTGCTATCTAATCTTCGTATAACACATCCCAGCTGTGGCTTATTGAGTGGTATCAGAGACTGAAAATGTATACTGAAAACTATTTTTTCACATTGATTTTTAATAATGACAATAAAATAAGCTTAATCAATATTGTTCATTTGTTTATTTATTTAAAGGGCCACACATCAAACGATATCACGATATGACTTGCTAAGATCTTAAGTATGCGTACATATGCAGTAGGCCTATATCTGACCTCTCAAAATGGTTGCCTCGTGTGCTGTTATGTTGTGCTATCTAATCTTCGTATAACACATCCCAGCTGTGGCTTATTGAGTGGTATCAGAGACCCTGATTTGGCGTGACAACCGTACAGCCCACACCACCACTAACTCCGCCCAAATCCCCCATGCCACCCCTCCCTCGGGTGAAACAGGAAATGGGGGTGGGGGGGGTGGTTGGTAAGAGTGCAATGCAAAGGGGACTCGGGAACCGATGACCCTCTCCGTTAGAAGCTGCTGAGATCAGGTCTTGCTCACACCTCCGTGATGGCCAGGGGTCCGCAGAGGTGAGGGGGAGATTGCGAGCACTCATAAATCAAATCTAATCCATCCTTCCCATAAGAAAAGAAAGGGAAAGGGAAAGGGAAGGATGGGTGGAAGGTATAGAAAGAAAGAAGGAAAGGAAGGAAAAAAAAACGGGCTGACATGATAATCATGAGGGAGTGGCAAGCAAAGGCGGTGGGGGTTAATTAATGCAACGCTGATCGATTCTGCAGAACCAAAAGTGCAATTACAGAGCTCCTCTGATGGTGCTAGGTATGGGGCTGATGCCCCCCCCCCCCTCTCTCTCTCTCTTTCATGTGCTTGTGAATCAATGACAGAAAAGGCCAGAGGTAATGTAAGAGATATGCACTCATTAATGCCTCAGATGATGAGCCAATGCATATGTCTGCCCAATATGTTTGAGTGAAAGGATTGAGACCACTGATTTATCAATAAAACATTATATATGTTCGTTTGTGAACGTGTGCTTTTGTATGTGTGTGCATGCTTATTGTTAGGAGGTTGTATGTTTTTACTATGTAAGCTAAGTCTGTGTGCGTGTGCGTGTGCGTGTGTGTGTGTGTGTGTGTGTGTGTGTGTGTGTGTGTGTGTGTGTGTGTGTGTGTGTGTGTGTGTGTGTGTGTGTGTGTGTGTGTGTGTGTATTGTGCGGTTGTGTACTGTAGTTCAGTACGTTTATCTGTGTTTGTGATGTGGCAGATCCCGTGGCAGTTCTCTGTCCCTGTACCAGCATCCTTTGCTTTGGTCTGACCAACAAACACAGCAGAGCGCAAAGTGGGTCGCAGGGTGCCACAAATTCAATTTCTGCTCTCATATGACCCACCGATATGGGACAAAGTGACTCGGTGAATATTGACGTATGGCCCTTTCCACCCCTCTCTCTCCCCCGCTGGCTCTCCCCAGCCATCCATCCCTCCTACAGTGCTACTCTATTTTATTCTCCCTCCCCTTTTCCTCTTTTTCTCTTTCTATATCTCTCGCTCACTCGTTTTTTTTTCTGTCCTCCATGTCACATGTCCCCTCGTTCACCCTGAGGGCCACTTCGACACCAGCCAATCTCAAGCAGGTCACCAAACCAGAGCAGTTGGCCAGTGTCTCATTCCGCGCACAAAACAAATAATACCCCCCCCCACCACTGTGTAAACGAGGGCTTCTGTTTCACAATCTGTCTCTCTTTCTCTCCTTTTTCTCACCCACTCTCCCTCCCTCTTGGTCGTTTTGCCTCTCTGTCTCCTTTTCCATCCCTCTTTCTCGTTCTCTTTCTCTTTCGCTTGGCCCTCTGTCTTTCCCTTTCTCTCCCGCTGTGTATCTCTGACACTGCATTACAAGCATTTTATAGACAACACTGTAAACACCCACATTATGAGGAGCCGCCACAATAAGAACTGCAACACAAACAGTTTAGGTGGGAACAATCCAGCAACCAGACATTTTATAGGAAACCGCCCAAGAACAAGATGAGTAGAAGGGGGATGGGTGGAGGAGGTATACAGTATGGTGACGTGGGAGGACTGGTGTGTATGAAGGACTGGAGATGGTTTGAAATCAAATCGCTGTTGGTTTTTTTAATGCCTCTCCCCATCCCCCTTTTTCCCAGAAGCGGTGTTTGAATAATAATAATACGTAGGTCATGACACCCGAAGACGATTGTTTGTCCTGCTGAGCTCCATAGTGGTGAGAACGTGCTTGCCAGGCTTCATGAAGATAGTGGGAGGAACGTGACGACCTCTCTAACAAGTCACGGCTTGAGTCACACAGACAGCACTCATGTCTCTCTCTCTTTCTCTCTCTGTCTCTGTCTCTCTCTCTCTCTCTCTCTCTCCCTCTCTCTCTGTTCGATCGTCTCCTTTTGCCTAGCGTCTGTACTTGAGAGGCATGGCGGCATGCTCATTTGGCACTGAACCCTGGCCCACTGCTACAGTGCCGGCACTTTAGGCATGCGGCTTTAGCGCCTAGCTCTCTGTGTCATGCTGCCTATTAGCCCAGTCGGCTAACTGTGAAGCGCGGCGAATTCGGGAGAAGGTGAGAGCCACATTCCAAAAGGCGCGCTTGTTGACCTTTCTATGTGAGGGTCCTTGGTAATGACATTAACACCACATCCACCGCAACCGTGACCATCATCACTCCTTACCTCCTTCCTTTCCTCCTTCTCCCCCTCCTCTTCCCCTCCTCCTCAACTACTCGCCTAACAGAATAAAATAAGTAGGGCTGGGACCCGATTAAAAATGTTTATCGATTTAACTATATACTTTGAAATTAATTAATTGAAATTAATCACATCTTAATCACATTGAAATATCTGACTTTGAAATAACAGTGAAAAGTTTTTTTCCACATTAATTTTTAATAATGATAATAAAATAAGCAATCAACAAAGTATTGTTCATTTTTAAAAGAAGAGAGACATCTTCTCAATTTCAGCTGGCTGTGCACCATCAAGCATGATGCTAAACTCCATTGGTCTAATCCACAATTATGTATAGGTCTAACTATTTTATAGTGTTAATATTTTTAATTGCGCCAATGTTTGTGTAATTAATCAATTGAAATTGAGTCCCAGCCCTAAAAATAAGTAAATAAAACAGCTGCTACAGTACCTCAAAAAGTGAGTTTTGCACTTTGTTGATTCAACACTGCAAAGACAGTAGGACGAACACTATGTCTTGGTATGGCCAACACCAAATGTTTTAAATTTGAATCTACAAGAGTTGAATTAATATTGCAAAATGTCCTGTGCAGCTGGCCACGTTTGAATATTATGAGCACTCCAGTGCTGGAGCTAAGACTTTAGCTCAGTCACGGCCATCGCCATGTGTCTCCCTTTAATTCCCGGGCAGATCGTTCATTCATTTTTTTTTTTCTACCTTGGTCTTCTCTCTAGACGGTCTGAAAGGGGGCTCTTCGTCTTGTGGCCTGGGTGGAAATGTATGAGGCCACACTTAAGGAATACCCATCCTGCACTGTGCTACTGTAATGCATCAGCTGGGGCGGGCGGTCGGCCGCTCTTCACTGGTAATTACACGTGGCGAACAGAGCTCACCACCTCCCAGCTCGGCCATTGCTCTTGCAACCCCGTGCCCTCAATTTACAAAAAAAGACCCTCACGATCTAATGTGGCAAAAGCCGCAGAGAAAAGCGGTTGGAGGGTTGGGGCGGTGGGTTGGGTTGGGTTGTGGGGAGAGGTGATGTGGGATGAGATGGGATGGATGAAAGTGGGGGCGAGCCATGCAAGTGCTGCCTTCTTGCAAGTATAAGGTATAAGGACATTAGTGGATGTTTAACTGGGTAATAATGGTTCTTCTGAATTGCGCTTCCCCCCACCCCCCTTGTGTGTCCACTGTTGTCCAATTTCCCAGTAAGCTTATTTAGTTGTTTTGGGAGCAGCATCCCTCTAGGGAATAGGGATCCACAGAGAGAGAGAGAGAGAGAGAGAGAGAGAGAGAGAGAGAGAGAGAGAGAGAGAGAGAGAGAGAGAGAGAGAGTTTCCCTCCGGGGAGAAATGTCACCCTGGCCTAAGTATTATTCAGTCGACTGCAGGCAAGCAGCTAAACTGACACACATATGTGTGTGTACACTAACACACGCATGCACACGAATACACGAATACACACACACACACACACACACACACACACACACACACACACACACACACACACACACACACACACACACACACACACACACACACACAAATACAAACACACACACACACACACACACACACACACACACACACACACACACACACACACACACACACACACACACACACACACACACACACACACACACACACACACACACACACACACACACACACACACACACACACACACACACACACACACACACACACACATACACACATAGGCTACCGCAGGGAAAAGAAGGCCGCGGGCTTCCAGCTGCCCGGACGCAGCCACAGAGCACAAAAAAACCAAGCACATACATCTCACATGTGGCTGCACACCAGTACGCTTTAGAGTAATAATAAACACACTTGCAGCTGTGTCGTTAATAACCCACACGCATGCAGCTGTTTCTGATGGATGCTCGGCGGGTACTGTAAAAACAGACCAACAAACTATTCATGCAAATATACGGACATAATGAGACATTATTAGGCCAGTGCATCACTAATGGATCCCTAGCAAACACTGGTTTTAATCCACTGCCCCAAGTGTCCGTGTCTTTGTGACTGTGTGTCCGTGTTTTTATTTCTGTGTGTCTGTGTCATTGTCTCTGTGTGACCGTGTCTTTGTTTCTGTGTGTGTGTGTGTGTGTGTGTGTGTGTGTGTGTGTGTGTGTGTGTGTGTGTGTGCGTGCGTGCGTGCGTGCGTGCGTGCGTGCGTGTGTGCGTGCGGGCGTGTGTGTGTGTGTGTGTGTGTTTGTGTGTGCGTGCATGTGTGTGTGTACCCGTGTGTGTGTGCCTGTTTGTCAGACGTGCATGTGTGTACTGCATTTGTGTGTACGTGTATGTGTCGGCGGGCAGCAAAAGGCCATCAAAACAAGCAATATATAGACCCGTCTCT
>NC_085860.1:35739018-35741518 GCF_034702125.1 Engraulis encrasicolus | reverse complement strand
GCACAGCCTCCTCCTGCACTGTCGATGGAAAAAAGAACGAGAGCCTTGCTCAAACCAGGGTAGGGCGAGTTCTCCGTCCCTGAGCCGAATCCCCACACAATGTTGAATTATGAACGTGCCACATCATGAGTCTCTCGGGGCAGGTAACTGTGCACCGTGCCTGGAACTCAGCCCTGCTCTGTGCAGTCTACCTCATGTTGCGAGCGTGGAGTGTGTGCGCGGCCCCCTCGGGCTCCCTCAACTGCCCGGCCGTCTGCTCCTGCAGTGGCCAGTTCAGTAAGGTGGTGTGCACCCGCCGCGGCCTCATCCGAGTGCCTCCGGGGATCCCGTCCAACGCCCGCTTCCTCAACCTTATGGAGAATAGCATCGAGGTCATCCAGGCGGACACTTTTCGCCACCTCCACCACCTGGAGGTTCTACAGCTGGGCAGAAACTCCATACGCCAGATCGAGGTGGGCGCCTTCAATGGCCTGACCAGCCTCAACACGCTGGAGCTGTTCGACAATCGGCTCACGGTCATACCCAGCGGGGCGTTTGAGTACTTGTCCAAGCTGAGGGAGTTATGGCTGAGGAGCAATCCCATCGAGAGCATCCCGTCGTATGCATTCAACCGGGTACCTTCGCTCATGCGCTTGGATTTGGGCGAGCTGAGGAAGCTGGAGTATATCTCGGATGGAGCTTTCGAGGGATTATACAACTTGAAATACCTTAACCTTGGAATGTGTAACTTGCGTGAGATGCCCAACCTCACGCCGCTGACAGGACTGGAGGAGCTGGAGATCTCGGAGAACTTCTTCCCTGAGATCAAGCCCGGCTCCTTCAGGGGCCTAAAGGTTCTGAAGAAACTCTGGATAATGAACTCCAAGATCACGCTGATCGAGCGGAACGCTTTTGATGATGTCACAGGCCTGGTTGAGCTCAACCTGGCCCACAACAACCTCAGTTCCCTCCCGCACGACCTTTTCGCTCCCTTGAGCTACCTGGTGGAGCTGCACCTCCACCACAACCCGTGGCGGTGCGACTGCGACGTGGTGTGGCTCTCCTGGTGGCTGCGCGAGTACATCCCCACCAACTCCACTTGCTGTGGCCGCTGCCATGCGCCGGCCCACATGCGTGGACGCTACCTGGTGGACGTGGACCAGAGCACCTTCCAGTGCTCGGCACCGTACATCCTGGACGCACCGCGGGACCTGAACATCTCGGCGGAGCGTGTGGCCGAGCTCAAGTGTCGCACGGCGCCCATGTCCTCGGTGCGATGGCTGCTCCCCAATGGCACGGTCCTCACTCACGGTTCCAACCACCCGAGGATCCTGGTGCTCAACGATGGCTCGCTCAACTTCTCCAACGTGCTGCCCAACGACACGGGCGTCTACACCTGCATGGTGACCAACGTGGCCGGCAACTCCAACGCCTCGGCCTACCTGAACGTGAGCGCGGCCGAGCTCAACACGTCCGACGTGGTTTGCTGCACCACCACCGAATTCTACGACATAGCGGTGCCCGTGTCGTCCGAGGACATGCTCAAGCCCAAGACCACCGTCACGGCCTCGCCGTCCGTCTTTCAGCCCGTCTTCATCTCCACGCCCACCGTGCTGCTGCAGACGCCGCGACAGGTGTCCGTGCCCACGTCGGCCCGCGGGACCCCGCGCCCGCCCTCGCCCAGCCTGGACGACATGATGAAGACCACCAAGATCATCATCAGCTGCTTCGTGGCCGTCACCATGCTGGCCGCCGCCATGCTGGTCGTCTTCTACAAACTGCGCAAGCGGCACCAGCACCGGAGCAGTGTGGCCGCCGCCAGGACTATAGAGATCATCCACATGCAGGAGCAGGAGCAGGAGATGCCGCCGCCGGCCTCACAGGGGACCTGTCTGCCTGGCGAAGGCCTGCGCGAACACAACAGCATCTACAAGCCCTACAGCAGCGGCACCTACAAAGCAGCAGCACACGGAGCTATCTGGACAGAGAACAACATCACACATGGCAACTCTCTGCACCGTCCGCGGCCCACCACGACCACCACCATCAGCACCATCCACGAGCCCTACCTACCTAAAAAAGCCCACAAGGAGAAGGTACAGGAGACTCAGATCTAGCATCTCTCTTGTCTCTTATCCCCAGACCTCCTCCCCCTGCCCTGCCCTGCCCCCCTGCCCCCTCCCAAACTCACTTCAGTGCCCTAGCGTCCACCTCACCATTGCCTTTTTCTATTTGTGTTTTTGACTTCTTTTTTTCACCCTTCATCTACACATGCAATAGAATGCACAAAGAAAAAAAAGACAGCAAACTACTTTTTTGTACAAAGTGCAAAACTGAGACTGTTTTTCTTGTACATGCTTATACATAACTATGTGAAAAAATATATATATGAATATATGAAATCAGTCCACTATGGGATGGTGAGAACAAACAGATTATATTAAAAATGAAGAGGAAATTTAAAGTTTTCTAACCTGTAACTTCTATTTAAAAAGATTGAAATGTGAAGATGTCAAATGTT
>NC_085860.1:35729018-35731518 GCF_034702125.1 Engraulis encrasicolus | reverse complement strand
TGACTACACTTATAATGCTTCATGATGCTTTATATTAACAGTTATGAATAACTATGAATCTAGCTTATAATGCTTTATAAATCCAAGGGTGTCATGAGTGCTCATGACTGGCTATAAACTACAGGCTGCCTGATGGGGCTTATAGTACATTATGAGTACCTAAACCCCTCTATGCACAGACCTGAATGATAAACTGTCATAAGGGCTCATACGATGCTATAATGTTTCATGTGAGATCATAAGTCGTCAATGTGTGCTCTAAGTAAAGTGAAGTTCATATGGATGCATCTATAATGCTCTGTATAATGCACATCTATAATGCATCATAATGTACTGTAAGCCCCATCAGGCAGCCTGTAGTTTATATCCTGTCATGAGCACTCATAATACCCTTGGATTTATAAAGTATTATAAGCTAGATTCATGGTTATGCATTACTGTTAACATAAAGAATCATGAAACATCATCGGTGTAGTCGTAATGCTTTGTAAGTAATTATAATGTGCATTATAGTTTGTTATAAATGCGCTCATAATGCGCTATAGATATGGGCTTCATAGAAAGTGTTACCTTATATTGTTGCACATTCACACAGTGGCTAATGGCATAAACAGCTGTAGTAAAGAATAACGAATGACTATATACTTTTATGATCATACAATGGCCAAACCTGTACATAATGGGGTCTAGCAGTGGGATACCTATATTTCCTCATTTATTATTATTTTGCTGCCGTGGCTTCCATTCAGCAGTCCATAGCAGGGTGAGGTGTGTGTGTGTGTGTGTGTGTGTGTGTGTGTGTGTGTGTGTGTGTGTGTGTGTGTGCGTGCGTGTGTGCGACTGTGCGTGTGTGCGTGTGTGTGTATGTGCGCGCGTGTGCATGTGCGTGCGTGCGTGCGTGCATGTGTGCATGCCTGCGTGTGTGTGTGTGTGCGTGCGTGCATGTGCGTGCGTGAGTGTGTGTGTGTGTAGTGTGTTGCTGTTGGCAATGTGAATGAGGTGAAAGCTAGAGCAGGTAGAGGAGACTCTGTACTCGGTGCGGTCTGCCCCGCGAGGCTGCGGGGACATGCGGAGATGAGACACTTTCTAATTTCAGTGACAAAGTGCTTTTGTCATTGACACAAAAAGAAGGAAGCGAAGCAGGAGCCACACACGTGCACACACACGACCACGACCACATACTATACAACACATACACACGCACACACACACACACGCACACACACACGGTAGCCAACAGGGGGGGGGGGGGGGGCAAAGGGGTCATTTGTTCCGGGCCCAGGTTAAGAGGGGGGGCGAAAATTCTGTTTACATTACATTGTATGTATTGGATGGGGGGCCCTTTCAGATGACTTCCTGGGCCCAGCAAAAGTTGTCAGCAGCCCTGCACACACACACACACACACACACACACACACACACACACACACACACACACACACACACACACACACACACACACACACACACACACACACACACACACACACACACACACACACACCGGCACACAGCAAAAGCACACAGTGTTACAGGAGTAGGTAATTCAAGGCAGACATGGGAGTTACTGTATATCTCTCCGCCGAGCAAACAAGTATTGAGACGCTTTCCTCTAATGAGCCTATTGTGCAGGTCTTTTTGTCTTTCCCCCTTCCACTAAATGAATCTCGGCGCTCTCCTTTTGTAAACTGATTGAAAGAGAAATTGTTTATTCCAGGGGCTTTTGATTACCAAGTGATGTTTTAAACATGCCACTCTTGCTGTTTTTTTTTTTTTTTTTTGCAAAGGAACAGCGGTGGGGCTGGGAAATTCATGTATTTTTAAAGATCCCCCAATCACCCCGATCCCATTCGTATTGATTTCACTTTGAGGGCGATTGTGTCGTGACGTGATGGGGATGGATGCACTTTGGTGGTGGTGGTGGTGGCGGTGGTGGTGGGTGCAGTCACCCACAGAAAGATTATTTGTCAGATTCTGGTTTCCAAGACAGAAACATCACACCAGCCTTGATCTAGTTGCTTTTGTCGCAAAGGTTTTTTTTTTCTTTTTGCACTGCAGAAGGCCCCAAACTCTAAATTCAAGGGATGGGCTGATTCTTTTCAGCTGTGAAATCTAAAATGTTGGTCTCTGGTTGCATATGTGTGGGAAATATAGACTGCATACATGTTGTTACATACAATTTTGAAGAAAAAGTGTCATCTAGAATAGAAGATACAGAGACGAAAACATTACACCACCCTTGATTGCTTTTGTCGCAAAGGTTTGTTTTTGCAGAAGGCCCCAAACTCCCTTTTTTCATTCAAAGGATGGGATGTTTCTTTTCAGTGATTGAATCTAAAATGTTGGTATCTGTTTGTGTGGGACAATATAGACTGCATATATGTTGTGACATACAATTTTAAACTGTCTTCTAGAATAGGCTCCTGAAGTACAGGTACTGTATGTCTGTAGTGTAGACATCCACATATATGGACAGAACACACACACACACTTGTCATTA
>NC_085860.1:35721518-35724018 GCF_034702125.1 Engraulis encrasicolus | reverse complement strand
ACCTTGATGACATTTTTATATTATTATTATTGTCTGGCTGTTTTCATAGCAACGGATGTTGCAGAACTCAAAAGACATATCCATGGCAACGGTCTGGTCTTAGATCTTCTGGATTCTTCTGTAGCACTCCTTAGATCTTATAGATAACCTCAGGCATGAATGACCGCACAACCTCCCCCCGAGCCCTATAACTCTTTAGAGATAGTGCTTTAAAAGGTTATGAGGGAGGATTTTTTTTTTTTTTGCATTTCATTCAACATTTTTTTGGACGATTATTTCACAGCAGCAGATGCAAACAAACATTTTCCCGCAACATCTAATCTCTGATCTTGACCTCAGGCATTAAAGCCCCCAGCAAACACAGCAAGAACGCACACGCTCGCATGCACGTACACAAGCACGCACGCATGGACATACACACACACACACACACACATACACATATACACACTAGTGGTGTCAACAATGATCGATTTGGCGATCCGAATCGATGCGGGGCATGGACGATCCAGAATCGATCCGGCAAGTTCCAGAATCGATCCGGCAATTTTTTTAAGTTTCAATTACTTCCATGGATATTTCGGGAGCAAATGAATGCTAAATTAAATAAAAGCACTTCAAAACATTGCAAGACTGATACAGACTGATACAGAAAACCAATAAATTGTTGCTCAGTATCTGACTACTTGTATTGCCTCATCATGGCTGATTAAACATTTGCTTTGCGTTCAGTAGAAATGTAATGCATTGCAATGCGTTGTAGAATTGAATCGAATCGGATTGGATCTACTACCTCCCGAATCGTGATCGAATCGGATCGTGAGGGCAGTGCCGATCCACACCACTAATACACACACACACACACACGCACACACACACACGCACGCACACACACACACACACACACACACACACACACACACACACACACACACACACACACACACACACAAACGCACACACACATTAGTGCCACGCCATCCCACCTTGCTTCATCCTCCCATCAACAAAAAACATTCCACCTCTTTCTGCTCCCTCGTTAATCTCCTAAACAGATCCGCTGAAACGATAGCATGAATGGACCTGGGCCTCACTGAGCTCAAAAGAGGCTCAGGAGGTCACCGTCACCGTGTCCACGTGGATGGGTGTAGACAACAACGCATCCAGAACAGTACATGCAAGAAGCCCCATCTGTTTGATGCTTTTTACTCTTCATTTTTATATTTATTTCGTTTTTTCTTTTCAATGGCATGGCTGGCTTTGCAGTCACCTGTTGGCCCCGCAGTATGCCGGCAGCTTTCAGTCGGATTGGGCTTGCTGTAAACACAGCCAAGGCTAAGGCATGTAGCGATGTAGCGGCAGAGAGATTAAATGTTTGTTTTTTTTTTACTTTTATTTATGTTGTTTATGTTCTATATGTTGTTTATGTTTTTCATGGTGTGGCTGGATTTGCGTTCACTTGTTTCATGCCCAGTACACCTGCCCCGGGAACATCGGTGCATCGTGTACTGATGTTGTAGCGGAGATTCTACATTATTTACTTTTTATTTATATATTTACTTTATGATTTTGATGCCGTTGCCAACTGTTGGCCTCCGGTATGTCAGCAATACTGGGCTGAAGCTTACTGAAAACACTGCAGGGTGGGGTGTGGCATGTAGTGAGGATGCAGTAGAGATACTGCATCATGTTATGGGTAATTTTTACTTTTTATGTATAGGCCTTCTGTATGTTTACCTCTTTTTGGTGTGGCTGGCTTTGTAGTCATCTCTTGGCCCCCCATTATGCAAACACTTTTCAGTGGGCTTGTGGTAGCTGTAAACACAGCCATCCGGAGTGCATCCAGTAGCAATAGACATATACTATTATTTATTTATTTTGAAAGATTTTTTTGTCTTTATTTGATAGGAGAGTATGAGAGGTGGACAGGAAGCGAATTGGGAGAGAGAGGAAGAGGGTTCGGCAAAGGACCCGGGCCGGGAATCGAACCCAGGTCAGCCACATGGCAGGCGAGTGCCCTACCGATTGGCCACGGCAGGGCCTATTTGCAATTTTTTATTTACAGTATATGTTCACATAGTTCATGTGTGGTCACCTTGTTGGCCCCTCAGATATGTCTGGACTGGGCTTGTGCTAGCAGTAAGACACAAGCGGTCAGGTTGTGGTGTGTAGTGAGTTTACAGGCAAGTAAGGGTGTGTTTGTTATTTATTTCCGGGGTCTTCGGAAGATTTCCAGCCTTGGTTGTCAAATTTTGCATGACCCTGCCATAGCGAGATTCAAAATGTTGACGACCCCTCCTGCGACATGTAAAAAAAAAGCACGATGTTACTGGATTCTGATCTTGAACACTATACTTCATGACTACGTGGCCTTTTCAGTAGATTTACTGACAAATGTTCCTTAGACCCACAAAAACACAACGATGATCTGATCAGTTTTAGCGAAAGGGGGAGGCGTTTCTGAGGATTATGTTACATTGAAACATATACAAACAAGGTA
>NC_085860.1:35701518-35716518 GCF_034702125.1 Engraulis encrasicolus | reverse complement strand
AAACCCCTCTCATCGATGTCAGCTCTCTCCTTTCTTCCGTCCCTCTCCCTCCCTCTCTTTATTCCCCTCAGTGTCACTCTTCTCTCTCTGGACCTCTTTCCATGCTCTCCATAACAATGTCTTCCCCTCCTGCTCTATCCATTTATACCTCTGCCTCTTCCTTTCTCACCTTCTCTCTCCCTCTCCCTCTCTGTCCCTCTCTCTCTCTCTCTCTCTCTCTCTCTCTCTCTCTCTCTCTCTCTCTCTCTCTCTCTCTCTCTCTCTCTATCTGTCCCTCTTCCCCTTTCTCTACCACCATGTCTTTTTCACGTTCCCTCTCTCCCTCCTTCCCATTCTGCCTCTCTGATGCACTTACATCCATTCTTCTTTCTACTGTCCATGGCTTTCCTCATGCTCCATCCACATCAATCACCCACCCATCCCTCCATCCGACCGCAAACCACCATCCATCCATCCGTCCCTGCACTCCTCTGTCCACCCGCCCATCCATCATCCATCTACCATACCCATCTATCCAACTACCATCCAGTAGTCTCTCTCTCTTTGCAGTAAGAGGAAGTCACTGTTCCTGCATTGAGAATTGCCTACTGTAACTCCCTCTCGTTATTATGGCTTTCCGTCGTTTTACTGTGTGTGTGTGTGAGTGTGTGTGTGTGTGTGTGTGTGTGTGTGTGTGTGTGTGTGTGTGTGTGTGTGTGTGTGTGTGTGTGTCTGTGCGTGTGTGTGTGTGTGTGCATGTGCGTGCGTGTGCATGCGTGCGTGTGTGTGTGTGTGTGTGTGCATGTGCGTGCATGTGTGTGCATGCGTGCGTGTGTGTGTGAGTGTGTGTGTGTGTGATGTCTGTCTCGCGGAGCTTACCACAGCCGCCACAGTGTTTTCGAGGCATAAATGGGGAATTAAAGCCAACAAAAGAGTCCCGACAGCAGTGGTGGTGGGGATCGAGCTCGTGTAAAAGCGTGTGTGTGTGTGTGTGTGTGTGTGTGTGTGTGTGTGTGTGTGTGTGTGTGTGTGTGTGTGTGTGTGTGTGTGTGTGTGTGTGTGTGTGTGTGTGTGTGTGTGTGTGTGTGTGTGTGTGTGTGTGTGTGTGTGTGTGTGTGTGTGTGTGTGTGTGTGTGTGTGGGAGGGAGGGAGGAAGGGAGAGCCCTACTCGTGTCATTTCAGCACTTTGCCAGAGAATCAAATAACTCTTAATACCGCCGCATTGCTTGGCCTCAAAAGGCCCTGCTGGAAAACAGAAAAAGTATAGGAGAGATACAGAGAGAGAGAGAGAGAGAGAGAGAGAGAGAGAGAGAGAGAGAGAGAGAGAGAGAGAGAGAGAGAGAGAGGGAGAGAGAGAGAAAGAGAGAGAATGTGAGAACTAGGGAAATGAGACAGCATAGAGAATAGGAGAAAAAAGGGATACAGAGAGGGAAAGTACAAGATAGAGCGAGAGAGGGAGAGAATGAAACAGAGAGAGAGAGAGACAGAGAGAGAGCGATAGAGAGATAGAGAGAGAGAGAGAGAGAGAGAGAGAGAGAGAGAGAGAGAGAGAGAGAGAGAGAGAGAGAGAACGAGAGCGCAAAGCAAGGCAGGGCTCGCGGTCGGTCGATGAATTATGCATCGTCCCCACTGTGCGTGTGCATTTGAGGAGATGGGGAAAGGAGAAGATGAACGCAAGAAAGACGTGCCCGACCCGCACTCACCGCAGGACTATGCAGTGTTTGCGCAAGACCCAGGCTCGGCTAACGCCATGTGACAGAGGAACAGGGATCTCATTTTCCAGAGTCCATGTGGAACTAATGCCGATACTCGGCAAGGAAGCAAGGAGCAAATGGTGGGGGAGGGGAGGGGGAGGGGGGAAGAGGGGGGGGTGATGCTGCAGGGTCTTGCAGCAAATCCATCGCAATAAAGATGCAATTGAAACCGTTCAATGCGAATATATTTGGGATGTAATGTGCGGGCGCAGAAAATGAAGCAGAGAGCATTACTGGACAAGTTGTGTAGGACAGATGTGCTTAGAGCATGGTGGTGTAGTAGAGAACACACAGATGCAGTATGTGCAGCACACACACTTCTGAGAATGCACACATATACCGTAAACGCACACGCCCACACACACACGCCCCCTGGCTCCCGCGCACACACACACACAGGCATTGACGTTTCCTCTCGCACATACACATGCTCAAAGCACACACACACACACACACACACACACACACACACACACACACACACACACACACACACACACACACACACACACACACACACGCACATAGTACCATACACATGCACAAACATACACTGCTCACGTTCACACACACATCTCCAGCCCCCACACACAGTAACCTACCTCACACATCATAAATACGGACATGGTCTACTGCGCTTCCACCTGTGTCACAACAGTATCTGGGAGAATATGTTTGACATCCAAAACAGAGTAAATCAAAAGGCCGACAAACGTTGCAGCAAGATGAGACCCCCCGACCAGCTATTGATTTGCTCTTTATGAGTAGGTGTGCTTGAGTGTGTGTGTGTGTGTGTGTGTGTGTGTGTGTGTGTGTGTGTGTGTGTGTGTGTGTGTGTGTGTGTGTGTGTGTGTGTGTGTGTGTGTGTGAGAGAGAGAGAGAGAGAGAGAGAGAGAGAGAGAGAGAGAGAGAGAGAGAGAGAGAAAGAGAGAGAGAGTGTGTGTGTGTGTGTCTGCTTTCTCACCTTTCATTTTGTACGCACCCACTTTCACTGTCTTTCTCCTCTGCTCTTCATCTCTCTCCCTCTCTCTCTCTCTCTCTCTCTCTCTCTCTCTCTCTCTCTCTCTCTCTCTCTCTCTCTCTCTGTCTCTCGCCCGTGGTCTATCTCTCTTTCACCCACTCTCTGACATAGAGACAAACGCTCAATTCAACATGCGATGAAGGAGAGGCCACAATCCATCGCCTCTGAGAGGGCCATTGGATCAATAGCTTAATCCAAAGAGAATCGTGGGGTATCAAGAGAGACGGCGAGCGGAGAGAAATAAAGAGCTATAGAGAAAGAGAAGGATGGAGGGTTGGGGTGTGGAAGAAAGGCTGGGGGAGAGAAAAGGATAGAGCAGGGGACATAAAGAGAGAGAGAGAGAGAGAGAGAGAGAGAGAGAGAGAGAGAGAGAGAGAGAGAGAGAGAGAGAGAGAGAGAGAGAGAGAGAGAGAAAGAGAGAGAGAATGAAGGGCCTGCACTGATAACAGGGAGAACGTTAAAGGAGAGAAAATGGTGATATCAGGCACAGAAGCACATCAGCAAGTCAATGATTTACTTCTTAAACCCTCTCCACCATAACAACCGCCCCACCCCACCCCCCCACCCCTGCGCCCTTCGTCCTCCGATCTCCCTGTGCTGCTCCTCTGAAGGAAACACACACATGAACACACAAACACAAACACAAACACATGCACACTTTGCGAAAAATTCAACAACCCCGCCCTCAGCACTTAAAGCTGTCCTCCGTTGAGAAAAAAAAAGAAAGAAAGAAATAAACCGCAAACTGCGTTCGTTTGTTCGTTCATATGCACCAGCCAGCCTAGCCAGCCAGGACTGGAATGCAATGCAATGCGGGTAAGGGGCTGCAAGGATCTCGAAATCCCAAAAGTGCCTTTTCTTTTGTCGAGTCAACAGGATTGAAACAGTGAAACCCGACAAACTCATTTTGCCTAATCCTCACATTCATGGACCCCAGAGATTTCGGAGCCTTTCAAACTGACACGGCACACAATCACAGTCGGCAGCCCGCGCTCCACTTCACTGCCTCTCTTATACAGATTGAGCAAACATGACCTTCCGTGATGACTACTTATTTCCGAGACGTCAGAGGCAGAGTGGGGACAAAGCAAAGCGGTGTGGTGCGGAGTGGCCTTAGCAAGTCACCGCGGCAAAATAAGTGGCCCGGGTTAGCTTGAGGCTGTAATGGGAACGTGGGGTTACCAGGGGCGGAGCTATAGGCGGGGCAAGTGGGGCATTTGCCCCTGGGCCCAGGGCCCTTCTGTATTGGTGTTGGGGGCCCTATTGTGACCATGGCAGGCCATATGGGGGCCCTATCAGTGTTTTGCCCTGGGGCCCTGTGTGCAATTGTTCCGCCACTGGGGGTTACGTTTGATGCCTGCATGGTTATTTAAAAAAAAAAAAAAACACTACCAGTTCCCTTAAACCAGCTAAAAAGATGCATACGTACACATTCATAGGTCAGTTTGACTGTGTGTGTGTGTGTGTGTGTGTGTGTGTGTGTGTGTGTGTGTGTGTGTGTGTGTGTGTGTGTGTGTGTGTGTGTGTGTTTGTGTGCACGTATGTGTGTGTGACTAAGAGTGAGACTTTTTTTTTGTGCGTGTTTGTGTGTGCAATTGCTCAGCTCAACAAGGCCACATGGTTATGAAGTCTGAAAAGGACACCATGGGCGTGGACACCTGCCAGGAATTTGAATTGTGTTTCTTTTTTTCCCATCAACACCTCTGTTCTTTTTTCTCTCCTCTTTCCCCTCCTCTTGCAACCTTGAGCATCTAATTAACCCACAAAATTGGGTTTTTCGCCTTTGGAAGGCGAACACGAGTCTGTGTGTGCTTGTGTGTGTGTGTGTGTGTGCATGCATGCGTGCACGCGTGCGTACATACACCCATAACGACCCTGGACGCGGGATCAAAGTGTTGCAGACCGGCCGACCTCCAAATGTTCAAAGTGAGGCCTGACCTCGGCAAGGCACGAGGCTCTATTAAGTGGCTTAAAGGCTTCGTCTTAACGCGCTCCGAGGACAAAACCATTGACCTGATTCCTGGACCACATCTGCGGAGGAGAGCGTGGCGGAGAGGAAAGGAGCATCCCATCCCTTCATGGTAGGTGTCGCATGCAGCAGATTCGGTTTGGAGAAGATTGGATTGGGCCTGAAGTAAGGCCCATTGTCTGGTACCTGATGACGCTCACAGACTCACGGTGTCTCAGTGTGTAGCAGAGTGTTGTTCATTTGTCTTGTTTTCTGTGCCCTGGATAGCAGAGCGACAGAGAGAGAGAAAGAGGGCGGGGGGTGGTGGTGGTGGTGGTGGGGGGGGGGGTCTAAGCCGTTCAGGGGGGTCTTGACCAGTGCTGGGAGTAACGGCGTTACAGTATAACGGCGTTACTAACGGAGCCTCATTTTGAGTAACAGAATAATTACTTAATGACTTTATCCATAACTGTAACGCCGTTGCCGTTACTCGGGAGGTAACGTTGCGCACTGCAACTTTATGAATTGCAGCGCCAGTGTGCACTGGCACCTGACAAAATCAAGGAGCAAATGGGAGCGCAGCATAAATCTGTACCAAGCCGGCTTTAATATGTTCACATTCACCCGTTGCATGCATGAGAACAAAATAGCTGAACGTGATTTGCTAAAAAGTGTTAAGTGGGCGGAGTGTCGTCTATCTTGCTCCCACGCGCGTAAACACAAGTCATTCTACACACAGAGCAGGGAGCGCATAAAGTACAGAAGATACAACGGCAGTAAAGCCGCGAGGTTGCATGGTTCAACGGTAAATACCGGATTCATTTAGCGCTAGTTGCAGTCAAATGCAATAATGTTTATATCCAAAGTATACAGTGCATTGGAAACAAAGTTATGTCCGTAACGAGCGACTCTAATCTCACTAAGCACCTCTCAACTTCGCATTGTGCACCCACATGCAGCTAGTTTCAGCTGTAGCGAAGAGGGAGACAGAGGCAAGCCAAACCTGATTTCTCAGAGTCAGGACACGAGTGAGCTCAACAAAATAATCGCCAGGTATGTGGTTGAAAACATGTCTCCCCTATCCTCTGTGGGGTCGGAGTTGTTAAGGGCTCTTGTTGCAAAAAAATCCATCTCGTGGAAGAGAAATGAGCATATCCCTAAATATGTTGTGAAGAACTGGATTAACATTCATCACTGATAATAACCTAGGTCATGAAGATATTTGATATTAGCATCTTCAGCAAAAATAACATCACAACCAAAATAACATCACAGAACAAGGATGAAAACCCCATTTAACGGTTCTTTCATTTCTTTGACATTTTAAGCACAAAAAAAGTAACGCAAAAAAACAATTTTCCTGGTAACTAGTTACTTTTATGGTGAAGTAACGCAGTTACTAACGCAATTACTTTTTGAAGAAGTAACTGATACTTGTAATTAGTTACTTTTTCAAACTTTCCCAGCACTGGTCTTGACACCCAAGGGGCAGAAGTGCATCTCCCTCACGCACGCACACACGCACGCACGCACGCACGCACACACGCACGCACGCACGCACACACACACACACACACACACACACACACACACACTACAACATACAAGCAAGGACACGCTCATGGTTACATTTAATTGTGCTGTTCCTGTTACATGAATCATACAGCCTACGGTGTAACAAGTATGAATTCAAATGATATATTATAGAGCAGGGGTCCCCAAACTAAGGCCCAGGGCCGGATGCGGCCCGCCAAGCCCCTTTGACCGGCCCTCCACCTCTCTGCAGCTCACCATTTCAACTGGCCCAAAAAAGCAATCCTTACAGAAAAAAATAATGATAAAACAGGCCTTCCTACCGTTTCATTTTCACTAACCAAGTGTGAATCACCAGAAGTTTCTTGTCTTGATAGTTTCTCTCTCTGTAATATAGGCCTAATATCTCACTGTAATGTAAATAGGCCTAGCATTTCTATTGTATCACTCATAAACTGTCAATCACCATATTTTTCTAACCTTTCCTTGCAATTTTTACATGGTTATTAGAAATTAAAACGAATACCTGTGGTATTTCAAATTGAAAGACATGTGAATATACTATAAAAGGCAGCGGCCTAATATAAAGCCCACATGATTGATCCCGGCCCCTGATCACAGTCAGGAACGATAATGTGGCCCCCAGAGAAAAAAAGTTTGGGGACCCCTGTTATAGAGTAAGTATTATAGGTGTGTGAGTAGGCCTACATATAGATAGGTGTACACAGTGCATATTACAGGTGTGTAAGTAGGCCTACATATAGATGGGTGTACACAGTGCATATTACAGGTGTGGCACATTTTAAGAGCTTCGTTGCAAAATGACATACTGCTAGGGCTGTAACGATAAGTTACAAGAGGTTACTTATAATTGAAAAAAGTTTCTATATAATAACGATGATGTTTGGAAGCACTATCACTTCATATCATGTGGTTGTTTTCTGGGCTGATGGGTATGAAAACGTTAAAAGGGTGTATCACGATACTGCTTCCTTGTATCACGATACAGTATCATGACTCTGTGTATCACGATTTCTTGGTTCGATACAATATCGTTACAGCCCTACATACTGCACATCCATTTTGGAACATTTTGGGTAATTAGCATTTTTGTATTGGGCATTGCATTGCAACGTGCATGTTATTTAAGTTTAAAAAGTATGTTCTCAAAACATATGAAGGGAAAGAATTCACACATAGTTAATGCGACGTCTGAACAAAAGTTTACAAAATGGCGCTTATGTCATTTTGAAACAAAACTCCTTCCTTTATAGACGAAAATAAGCTGAACTATAAACTGAATCAAGATAGGCAAGACTATGAAATGAACCAAGATAAAGTTTTGCCAAATGCTCACAGACATGTACGACGTATTTGTGCACACACACAAATTTACAAGCAGACACGCCCGTCAGTGTGCTGTGTTGTTGTTTATTACATAAAGCGTTGTAGGGCACGGAAAGCGCAGAGGCAGGCAGACGCATCTCAGGCAGATGAATGAAAATTATAGATCAAAACCATAGCAGACAGAATGTTCCAGTTGAGATCGGGGTTACTCTGGCTGACGGCATATTTTTCCCCCCTTCGTCTTTCAATTCATCTAGGTCTTAATGCAGGATTTATCACAAGGGAAACTTTGAAATATAAAATACATACACTGATACACTGTACAGTGAGCGTTTTAAATAATGAAGGAGGGAACAGAAGATCAGAGTGTGAATTATACCCTCTCTGTAATTGTACTGACGTACAGTGCCCCCTAGTCTTCCTCTGTAATTCACACTATTAAAAAGCGAATGCCTTTTTTGTATGATTTGTGCTTCCCATCCACTGATCTACGAGGAGGATCGCTCTGTGCACTGCACACATCAAACACAAATACAATTTCGCAATGACCAATCCACACTTAGAGAGTGGAACAAAGTAGAAAAGGGATAACGTTGACTCTCTAAGTGTTGAATTAACATAACATTGCAAAATGTACCAGGCTCATCTCCTGCATACGTCTCCTTTTTTATGCCGCATTCATCAGAGTCATTAAAGAAAAAGAGCTTCTTCAAGGGCCGGTGTCCAATTATAAAGGTTACAATTTTAATTAGTCCTGTGTGCCTCCGGAGACTACATCAATACTGGCCTCAATGACACGCCAGCGGCCCCCCCGGCCTACAGAGTACAGTACAGCACAGAAGAGAGAGGGGGCCTGTGACTTGACCAGTAATGAGGCCATCTAGCAAGGCAGGAGGGAAACCACCATGAAGGGTAATATGAAGGGTTTTATGCTGACACGCGGCGGAACCGGCATCCCTCTGAGACACCCACAGACCCTTCCAGGCCAGCACAGCCCGTCCAAGCCCAGCGCTGAGGGGTGAGGTGTGGGGGTGGGGTGGAGTGGAGTGAAGCAGGAGAGAGGATGAGGAGGGTGCAGAGTGATGAAGGTTAGTGATGGAGGGGTAGAGGTAGCACTGCTGTTATCTACTTCAACTGTGTCAGGATTGGAAATAGCAGAAAACAACATGAACAGGGGGTGGCAGAAAAAAACAACAAAAAAGGAACAGGGCAAGGCAGCCAATACAAGAGCAAAAATATGGATTTTGCTGAAGAGGTAGGAATTCACAGCACATGGCTGAATGGAGACTGAAGTGATGTGAAATGAAGTTTGTGTTCATGTGCGTGGATGCATGTGTGTGTTTATATGATTGTGTGTGTGTGTGTGTGTGTGTGTGTGTGTGTGTGTGTGTGTGTGTGTGTGTGTGTGTGTGTGTGTGTGTGTGTGTGTGTGTGTGTGTGTGTGTGTGTGTGTGTGATGTTATCAAGCTATCAAGGAACTAATTAATTTGCTAGAGACTAGTGCAAGTATGCCGTGCTGTGGTGTGGCAGAGGCTATTTTTGAGCTGATATTTTGATATATGAGTTAAACAGATATTTACCCCCAGCTGGTGAACAGCCGTTAGATAACCATCATCCTAATAGATGTAAACAGAGGCTGCCTTCCTTGCACACACGAAAACGTGCCATAATCTGAAGTGTGATGTCTGCACGGTTTCATTGGTTGGTTTGATCGCCGACATTTGGTGTGAATCATTTCAGCTGGCAACTAATCCATCTATGTTTTTTGGCAAACGGCGCCTCACATTTTTTTTTTCACTCTAGCACAACAAATATGAGATTGAACTTCTTTTTTTCGGTCCTTCAAGCTGTCGTCGAAGAAAGGAACATTTCCAACTAGCGTGAGAATCGCTGTGCTCAAAGACACATACAAAAGGACGGGATCAATTCACAACCTGTAGTTCCTTTTCTCTGAAGGACTGTCACAAAAGCACTTTGTCACAAACACAGTACAGTACTGAAACCCGCTTCTGCTTCAAAATGGAACCCGACGGAAAGATGAAAAGGAAAAAGGGAAAGACCCATTTGACGACTCAGAGATTCACATGATGATTTTTTTTGTTCTTCATTTCACATAGAATCGGTAATTATGTTTTTCATGGGGGTCATTTTCCTCCAGATAACCATTAGTCTTCATACCTGAAGAGACAAAAGAGCTTTTTATTCAATGTGCAAGGGGTTAGAGAAGGGACACCAATGTGGCTCATTTATGTGCTCTCCAGGAGGCTACGGACTCCCTCTTAGAATTCACATTTTCATAGCAACAGGACATCACCCCAGTCAACCATATAATACACCACTAATACTCAACCTCTGTTTTTCTCTTTTGACTTCCTTTCTTTCTCTCGCTCCCTTACTGTCTTTCATGCTCTCTCTCTCTCTCTCTCTCTCTCTCTCTCTCTCTCTCTCTCTCTCTCTCTCTCTCTCTCTCTCTCTCTCTCTCCCTCTCTCTCTCTTTTGCCTCTGCCTCAATTTGCTTTCCATTATCACAGTGGAAGGACATGCCCATTAGAGCAGTGCTTTATCTGACAGAACTTATTGCGGCTAGCAGGGAGGGTTAGCTGCAGCACATGGCCTCCGAATGATCCCTGTGAGAGGCAAGAGGGAGTGGTCTGGAGGCGTGGGCAGGTTGAGTGTCTGTCTGTGGGGTCCGCTTAGCCAGACTGCAGACCGCTGTAAATGGGGCCAACCCCCCCACCCTGGCAGGGAGACAAGTTTTGGAAAATGGTAGGAAGTGGTGAGCTTGGAGGCAGTAAAGCCGAGCTCAAACTACACAACTTTAAAATCATATTATCCGATTTTGACTTCTGGTTGTTTCTCACACATGAAGAGAATCATAACTGAAAAATCTTAACTCTGATCATAAACACTAAGACAATACCCAACGTTCTATTTCAAGTCATAAAATAATATTTGATGTCTATGATTTGCGGTTGGCGACTCTTTGAACTGGCAGAATTCTATCTTGGAACGTGGCACACGGCGAAGAAAACTTGCCTGCGAATCACTTTCTTCGGGGGTTGCATTCCACTGATTGCCGTAAGCGGAGTTTTCTGCCGAGAATCGGGTTGATCGGCGTACAGTTTGAGCCTGATTTAAGGGATGGTGGGGTTGGGTGGCCATAAAATATTTCCAACCGAACACTGTTACAGCTAAGAAGAGACATCCTGATGTGCACTTGATTGCCACATACTTTACACACACACACACACACACACACACACACACACACACACACACACACACACACACACACACACACACACACACACGCACACACGCACGCACGCACGCACGCACGCACGCACGCACGCACGCACGCACGCACGCACACACACACATACATGTAGGCTAGATATGGATATATTGAAACAGAGAGTAAGAGAGAGAGAGAGAGAGAGATAGAGATAGATAGAAGGTGTGAAAGAGGAAGGGTGAGAGGTAGAAAAGGGCAAGAAAGTCTTATACACTATGAGGAAACAAGACAATGTTGGAGGACATGGATAGAGGTTCATAGAGAACGGAGTGAGACTGGGGGGGGGGTGGGGTGTGCTGAGAGAGAGAGAGAGAGAGAGAGAGAGAGAGAGAGAGAGAGAGAGAGAGAGAGAGAGAGAGAGAGAGAGAGAGAGAGCACAGTGGGGTGGGCTGCTGCAGCAGCCTAATCTGCCGCTGCCAAGGCTGCTGTCATTGAAAGCCTCCATGTCACAGGCTTCTGACAACATGCATCAGTGGCGGCAGCACTCCCTGCACAGGCAAGACTGAGATTTAGTCTGTATGACAGCACACAACAGGCTGCTCCCTCCATTATTTAGGGGCAAGTGGGTTCTGAGCCACGAGTGTGTGTGTGTGTGTGTGTGTGTGTGTGTGTGTGTGTGTGTGTGTGTGTGTGTGTGTGTGTGTGTGTGTGTGTGTGTGTGTGTGTGTGTGTGTGTGTGTGTGTGTGTGTGTGTGTGTGTGTGTGTGTGTGTGTGTGCATGCATGTGCATGTGCATGTGCATGTGCGTGTGTGTGTGTGTGTGTGTGTGTGTGTGTGTGTGTGTGTTGTGTGTGTTGTGTGTATGTACTTGTAGAGAGAAAGAGAGAGTGTGAGAGTATAATATGGATGGATGGATATACGTTTTCTTGTTCCTTTAATCTGGATTCTCTGTCAGACAGTTTGGCACATGCACATCCCTCTGTGATCTGGCTCAATAGCACGGTGCTGCTTGGTGCAGATGGTATCCCGGTGGATCGAAGAACATGGCTGTCCTTGGCATGACACTGCTGCAATGAGTCCACATGAAACATGAATGCAGCACAGCTGCCTGCCACACCACCAGGAGAGAGAGAGAGAGAGAGAGAGAGAGAGAGAGAGAGAGAGAGAGAGAGAAGGGGGTGTGGAGAGAGAAAGAGAGATAGAGAGAGAGAGAGAGAGAGAGAGAGAGAGAGAGAGAGAGAGAGAGAGAGAGAGAAGGGGTGGAGAGAGAGAGAGAGATAGAGAGAGAGAGAGAGAGAGAGAGAGAGAGAGAGAGAGAGAGAGAGAGAGAGAGCACGTGTGCGCAAGAGAAAGGGGGGAAGCTCGCTAAATTCTCAGGTGAATTCTTTGCTCTCATTTACCGGATGGGAGATTTACCAGCATAATTATCACCTTGTTGAAATTCAAACAGTCAGAATCATCCAGGGGTGCAGATGGAAAAAGAGAGATAGGCGATGCGTATGGCTGTGCCGTGCCGTCGTGATGAGACAGAATAGTTTATCCATGGAAAACCACACTCGCAACACTCGAGTCCTTGAGGGCAGATATACCATTCATGTCTTGGTTCAAGGTAGACGTCCCTTGTCTTCCGTTTGCAATTAACCACCAAAGCGAGTCCCCGCTACACGGCCTCAGTATGTAAATCACATGGCAGGCTACAATAAATACATACAAAAACCTGAGTGACCTTCAGGGGAGGAAGACGGCTGCGGTTGAAGTCTGACTTATGTAGTCTGGGTACGTATGAGTGATCGCGCTTCATCAAGGCGCCTCTCACTCAAGCCATCAAAGCAACTATAAGACACCTCTCTCTCACTCTCTTTCTTTCTTTCTCTTTCTCTCTCTCTCTCTCTCTCTCTCTCTCTCTCTCTCTCTCTCTCTCTCTCTCTCTCTCTCTCTCTCTCTCTCTGCCCTCTACCATATTGCCACAGCCAATAGGGCATGGTGTGAAGGTATTTTGCAGGAAAATTGAGGCTGCATTTAATCCGTTTTCATTAACGTCATGGCGGACCACTAGCATCCCCATGCTACATTGTGCACTCGCTCCAATCTGAACGACAGCATGGAAACCTGCGCTGAAGTCTGTGCCTGAGTTTGGGAAAACAGCCACAAAATAGCGAGGGGGTAAAATACATATTATTAGATGAACGGTGGCTTGTAGTTCGTTTATAGATGCACCATAATGACACCCAATGCAAAAGCACCTTTTCACAAAGCTTTAGATAGTAGGCTATTTCAAATAGATTAGATTGTCCTCCTTGCCTGGTTAACACCAGACCTAATCACAAGTGAGATTAGGTCTGGGGAGTTGCCTATTGTAAATTCTGTATGGGGCCGGAATACTTGGCTATTATGACACACTGCCCTGCTCTCTGATTGGGCAGAGAAACTGTTAAGGTCAGAATGCTTGGCCATTATGACACAGATCCCATGATCTTGTACGTTATGAGTCATCCTCGCCATACTGTCTTTCAGATCGAAACGATTGTGTAGAACTAAAGGCAGTATGGGAGTTCCCAGGCTATTGTCCTCCCCTTTGAGAGCATGAATAGATGGCTCCTGATAGGAGGTAAGCAGGCTAGTGAGATCCTGAGCTAAATAATGACGGTACAGTCCAAATGTGGCCGTACCCTCCTAGTGATGCAACACCTTCGGCGTTGTTGCTAGTCTGGTCAAGAGCAATGGAAGTACTTTCTGAGTTCCCGAAAAAATGGGGACTCCTCCCACTTTGTCAGGAAGCAAACAACCATTAGCAAACCAAGGGAGGTGGGTCAACCATTCCGTTTGGGAAATGGTAATTGTAATGCTCTTGTTCAGACCAAGTCTCGGAGAGATTTGAAAGTCGATGATAATCAGGCTACAAATGTCTAGCCCTTTACTTTGTCCCTTTGCTTTTTGGCCAAGATTTGTGTTTGTGTATGCTTTCAGTTGTGTACCTATCCCAGGTTATGACATAGATTGGCAGAGCGGGCCTAGCAGTCCATATACTGAAAATAATGATTTTGCTTGATTTCAATTAATCAAACTAAATGTCATGTACTGTGGAAGGAAAGGCATTCAGTGATATGACGGCCGCGAATGAGCCGGCTCTTTGAGGAGAACAACAGGAACTGGCTCCACAATGGGAGCCATTTTGGGAACTGATTCTTTACTGCTTTTTTTGTTGTTGCTGTTCTTCAGTGCCTAACTGTCTCTCCCCTTTTTTTGTTGTGCATATGCTCTGTAATTTCCACACAGTCAACGATTTGTTAACCCTTATCGGTGCCTCACTGTCCCCACTGCCCTAATGTCAAGTGAGTGCTCCACACAACTTGACCAATCACGCGCACTTTTCAATGAAGGTGTCGGGAAAACACTGAAAAAAAACCTATTTTTTTTGTGGGAGAAGCAGAAACACGACAGGAGCAGACCAGAAACTGAGCGAGAAATACATATGTATGGGGAGCCAATAGGGAGCTGAAAGAGCTCCAAAGTAAGAAGAACCAAAAGAACCGCATCTCAGAAAAGAGACGAAAAACATATCACTAATTCAGTGCAGTAAGCTAGATATATGATATAAATCACAAACATCATGTAGGTTTCTGCGAGCCACATATTACCATGAGCCTTATGAACAAACACGTTTCTGTACGTTTGATGTATACTCATTTTAATTTGCATTCTATTCACTTTGTTTTCAGAAAATTCAAGTCAGGAATGCAAAATCTAAACCTATGCAGCACACAGCGACAATATTCGTTCAGCTGGAGTTGGAGTTTTATAACCTGGAGCAAATTACACATTCAATTCCCACCCTGCTCATTGTTTAAAAGCAGTAGGTGGACCAGCTCATCAAAACAGTCAGCTATTTGATGCGGCCACTGGTGTTCTGGGTCAGTGGTTGCCTAACACATCATCAGCTGTACCTGCATCAGCAGTACTGTTCTGTGGATTACGCAGCCTTTACCTTGACGATCTGGTTCACTTGGATGATTAACGTAATGTGAAGCTTGGTTTGAAAAACGGTGGGTATCACACACATGCACGCATGCATGCACAAACTGACATGCACACATACACATGCACATGCACATGCACAACACACAAACGCACGCACGCATGCACGCACGCACGCACGCACGCACACACACGCACACACACACAC
>NC_085860.1:35679018-35694018 GCF_034702125.1 Engraulis encrasicolus | reverse complement strand
ATGAAAATGCAAGTGAAATACAGGTAAAAAGTGGATTGCCATGAACGTTCAAGAAGACAGACATCCATCTGCAACCTGGGTGATATACACAATGCTGTTAAACATCCCTTCTCTCAGTGCAGCTCCATCAAATGCAGTTCAAATGTAGAAATAACCTTGCACAAATGCTTTCCCAAGCGCTGCCGTCTCTCAGGACGGTGCGATTTGGACGGGGTCGTTCCCTGGCAGTCTGGCCATATGTTAGCGTGTGGCTAGTGCTTAATTAGTAAATTATGAGGTGGAGGAACACTGACCAGTGATGGATTGGGCCGGCCAATACAGAGGGGAGAAGTCCCACAGCACATTAACTAGTGTCTGGTACAGAAAAAGATACAGGAAAAAAAGAAACGATGTGGTGAAGGTGCCAGGCTTCCTGCACTCAAAAAAACGATTCTAGCTGGTTGTAAAATTGACACAAGTGTTGCATGCAGTTTTAACTCAATGTTGTCAGTTTAGTGAAATGAAAGTGAAAATATCGTGTTAGATTTACTAGGCAGATAGGCCTAGCCTATTTATAGATTGTGTTATGTTGAAAGAACCCAACGCAGTCAGGCAATTTCTTCAAACTACCCAGAATGCAATGCTCCAGCTTTTCAAATTGCAGGAAGGCGCGAGGAGTAAACAGACTAGTTCGCCTGCAAGGTAAGGACATCTCTTCCAATAAATCCTCAAACATGCTCTAACTCTAACCAAATGTGTAATGTGTTAATATCACAATCTTATTTTGCTGCTGCACATGCTATGTTCAAAGGTTGATGTTATTGATTTGCCAACATTTTTGTTGGGTAGTCGGGCAACATGCTGGATGTAGCTTTACTAGCATGTTGCAGAAACACGGTGTCCACCTTCTTCTTGCAAAGTGTAGGAAAAGTTAAACAATATTTTAGGTTGTTTTTTTTTGCTTACAGCCGCCGAGCTGGTGTTTAATGCCCTGTATTTCATGTCAAACGTGTCGACTGTGCATTGTTTGCTAGCGAGCTAATTTATTGGATGCCTGCCACCAATTCCCTTTGAATTCAGAGGGAAATGATAGCCTAACTCTGAAGCAAAAACCTTGGTTTGCCATTCCTCCGGTGAATTTATGTCATATCATCTCGGCAGGGCATGGGTTTACTTGGCAAAGCGTAACAAATTGTGATTTTAAGGAGAGATTCACACTAGAGTGTGGCTGGACGAAAGCGAGAAGACAGGACTTTCTGTTTAATTTCGGCCGCCGGTGTCAGCATTTCACAACGACAGCATTTGGTGTGCGCGGCCAGTCCTGTTCAAAATCCCCCGTAGCTAGAGGTAGAGCTCTAGACATTGGCCGAGACCAGGCAGAAAGACGTCTCGCTGCCGTTCTGCCACGCTCGTGTGGGAATCTGGCCCAGGGAAAAGAAAATCAACTGGTCTACATTGCGTCCTACTACAGCATGTTGCGCGTGCTCCGATGTGTTTGAGTTTATGAGCAAGCCTTTATGCGTTGCTTTGTGGACAGTGAGAGCTTTGCGGCGCATCTAGGGAAATCAGTGGAGTGCGCTTTGAAACGCACTGAGGCGAGCCGTCATAAAGTTCGTCAGCTTCAGTGAGAGCCATGATAACCCAATCCACAGTCAGACCAAATACAATTCTAAGCGGGTTCTGAATACAGACGTGGCGTGTAGTCAATCCACCTGGCTAATAAACTGGTGTTCTTTTTTGAACGTTGCACACCTGCGTAAACTGTAAGCTGCAATGAATTAGATTAGAGCAGGGGTGCCCAACGAGTCGATCGCGAGGTACCAGTCGATCTCGAGGGGAGTGGCAGTCGAGAGACATGTAATGTGACAGGGAAAATACTGTCTTTCAAAAGTAGGCTATGTAGTAAGCTGCTGGTACTACTGTATTGGTTAGATAATTAGTCCCACTGTAACACAGAATGAGGGGAAAGCATTAGGAAGTGACCGTAAGGGTATTGCAGTTGATTCATGTGTGCACACATGTAACATCGGGTGAGTGACAGAACATGTGCGCAATGATGCATTATGACGCGGCGATATGCGAGGATCTTTGTCCAAATCGCTAGTCGCATGCATCATCGCTAACTGCGTTTACATCGCGTGCCGCGTGTAAGGGAAATGTTAGCTGACATGTATGGAATTCACTTCAATTTGTGCTGTTTCCTGCTCCAGTTGTGGACAGAACGATTGGCCAAACTCACAATAGAAAGCCTTTGCTCTGCTACTGTCCCAGAGAGCTGGGAAAAAAAACCTTCATAGAAGAAGTCACTCTTAACAAGGGTGTTAACCAATTCAATGAGTTCTCTCATTGCTCTCTCTCTCTCTCTCTCTCTCTCTCTCTCTCTCTCTCTCTCTCTCTCTCTCTCTCTCTCTCTCTCTCTCTCTCTCTCTCTCTCTCATAGTAAAGTGAACTTAACTGGCCTACTATTTACCCATAACAAATGGTGAAGTTCTGAGCCCTTTTTAATTTTGACCACTGAAGTCATGATAATGCTTCATCATATTTTAGAAATAGGGCCCATGTGCCTACATATGCCTTTTATATACCAAATGTTTATCATTTTGAAATTGTTTCAGTTGTTTATGACTTGTGTAGGACTGAAACTATCTGCATTGCATTGCTTTGTAAACGTAGGCTATTCAACACACTTTAAAAACACACTGAAAAGATGCGGCCATAGTAGCCTACTAAAAACATTTTTTTCATAATAATGGTGATTAATAAATGGTGATCTTAAATTTTCATACTGACATCCTGAAATTTGACTTGGTAGATCACGGCAGAATCAAAGAAAAGGGGGGCGCACCTTGCATCAATTTTTTTCTTTATTTTTCTGTGCACAGACGCGTTTCGGCGTGTGCCTTCCTCAGTGTGCAACAGTGAAACAATGCGTAACCAGACTTAAAATACCCACACCCATTACCACACCCCATTATCTACAGCCAATGACATGGAACATCGAATTACTCCATTAGTCCATGCATCACAAGCAATTCATTGGAAAAAAACATTTCATAAACAATCAAAAAAATATACATATATACAATAATCCAACTTGGTCCAAATTCACAGAAAACAGGTAAGAGACAATTCCTCATTCATTCCATTTGGTATGCAGGTGTTCAAATTAAAAATATACCAGGCTTCTCGCTGGAGGAGGCGGTTCTCTCTATCACCCCCTCGTGGTGAACGATTGACCATCTCTAGGCCCATGAACTTCAACATATTTGCGTCATGGCCTGCAGAATGAAAATGTCTTGCAACAGAGGATTTTTCATCATTTTTCCTTATTGCACATTTATGTTCAAAAATCCTAGTTTTCAATTGTCTCTTTGTTTTCCCCACATAAAGTAGACCACACGGGCATGTCAGTAAATACACAATAAAAGTTGATAGACATGTGATTCTGCCCTTTACTTTGTATGTTCTGCTTGTTTTTGGGTGTATAAATTCTTTTTCTGTGAGCATAAAATTACACGCTGCACAGTTGAAACATTTGAAATTACCAGGTGAAATAGGAAAAGTGAAAGATGACTGGGTGGACGCAGGGAGGTATGAATGCACTAGTTGATCTCTCAGGTTTGGTGATCTTTTATAACAATTACGCGGTGCATTCTGGAAAACATTGCCAATGGTGGTATCACTACGTAAAATGTGCCAATGGCGGTTCACTATGTTTTTTAAGTCGTTAGAGATGTTACCGTAGGTGGATACGAGGGTGACCGGGGCGTTCGAATTTTGTCTAGTGCGTGTAGTCAATAGGTCAGTGCGCTGCACGTTGCGCACGCGCTCCAGACAGTTGTCTACCAGCGCGTCTGAGTATCCCCTATCACGGAACCTTTCACAGAGCTCTCCTGCTTGTTGCTCGAATGTCGTGTCGTTGTTGCATATGCGACGCACCCTCAGCAGTTGGCTGAACGGGAGACTACGTTTGAGAGAGGGTGGGTGATAACTCTGATAATGTAAGAATGTGTTCCGATCAGTTTCTTTACGGTATATTTCCGTGTGTAAGACGTTATCCACCTTTCTTACCAGTACATCCAAAAAAGGCAAAGCCTTGTCATCATGACTCATAGTGAATTTAATGGAAGGCAATCTGGTGTTCACGTACTCATTAAAAGCAAGAAGTTCTTCTTTTGATCCTGACCACAAATAAAAAATGTCATCTATAAACCTGAGCCACACCTTCAGATGTTTTTTGAACGGGTTGTCATTGTAAATAAAGTCATGTTCGAATTTACCCATAAACAGATTGGCATAATTAGGTGCCATGGGCGAGCCCATTGCAGTACCTTGAGTTTGTAGGAAAAAACGGTTTTGAAACAGAAAATAATTCTTTTTAAGCACTTCATTGGCTAAAGACAAGAGAAAATCAGAATGCGAGACATTATTCATGCGGAGGTAGTATTCCATAGCGGCCAACCCTGCGTCATGCGGAATATTTGTGTATAGACTCGTTACATCCATAGAGCACAGCATAATAGTGTCGTCAACCTCTCCAATGGATGATAGTTTCACTAGAAAGTCAGTGGTGTCCTTTAAAAAGGATGGTAAACTATGTACTAAGTCCTTTATATGGTGGTCAACGAATTTAGATAAAGGCTCGGTTAAAGATTGGTTGCCAGACACTATTGGGCGGCCAGGTGGGTCGCTCAAACTCTTGTGAATTTTGGGGAGGGTGTAAAATACTGGCCTCACAGGATTTGATTGCAATAAGAATTTGAACATTTTCTCATCAATAATGGACTCAGACAATGCTTTCTTTAGAGTACTTTTTATCTCTTCAGTAAACCTCAGAGTGGGATCACTTTGTAAACGAACATAAGAGCTTGCATCACCAAGTTGTCTCTCAATTTCATTTACATAGGCAGTCTTATCTTGAACGACTATCGATCCACCCTTATCTCCAGACTTAATAACCAAATCATCATCAGACATTAATGTGCGCAATGCATTTTTTTCTGAGGTAGTGAGATTAGGTCTAATTGTACACTCAGATGACAAACAAGAAAAAACATCTTGCTCCACCAACCGGCAGAAGGTTTCCACTGAAGAGTTGGTCATAGGGGGGAGGAAAGTGCTCTTGGGTTTAAACAAAGTTCTTTCGGTTACATCAGGGGACCCGCCAGGTGTAGTTGTGGTCACTTGGTGGCTGTGTTGTGTTACAGTTCCTTTGGCATAGAATGCCTTAAGACGAATCGATCTGAAGAACTTAAACATTTCAATTTTAGTCATAAAGGGATCGTTCCTCTTCGCGGGTACAAACGAAAGGCCCTTAGAAAGAACCGAAAGTTGATCTTGACTTAACTGTTTACTGGAGATATTGATGACACTGTCTTCTATCTCGGCGTTCTGTGACCTCCTTTTCCTCTTCCCCCTCCGCGTCTTGCGTTGCCGCGGGCGCGATGCGTCTCCAGGGCAGGCCCTGGAGGGATTCCGGTTGAGCGTAAAAAACGCCCGGATGCAGATGTGTCTGTGTCGGTACTCCAGTCTCCAGATGAGGCACTAGAGTCCCGCTGTCTTTGTCCCTGCCACGGCCTTCCTCCGAAGCCTCGTTTTTCTCGTAGCCAGGGGTAGACCATGTCATTACGGTAATCCAATGTGTCGCGTCGGTATTTCTCAATTTTCGTTTGTTGGATTTCCATCTTGTTGCAAGACATTTTCATTCTGCAGGCCATGACGCAAATATGTTGAAGTTCATGGGCCTAGAGATGGTCAATCGTTCACCACGAGGGGGTGATAGAGAGAACCGCCTCCTCCAGCGAGAAGCCTGGTATATTTTTAATTTGAACACCTGCATACCAAATGGAATGAATGAGGAATTGTCTCTTACCTGTTTTCTGTGAATTTGGACCAAGTTGGATTATTGTATATATGTATATTTTTTTGATTGTTTATGAAATGTTTTTTTCCAATGAATTGTTTGTGATGCATGGACTAATGGAGTAATTCGATGTTCCATGTCATTGGCTGTAGATAATGGGGTGTGGTAATGGGTGTGGGTATTTTAAGTCTGGTTACGCATTGTTTCACTGTTGCACACTGAGGAAGGCACACGCCGAAACGCGTCTGTGCACAGAAAAATAAAGAAGAAAAAAATTGATGCAAGGTGCGCCCCCCTTTTCTTTGATTCTAAGTATTCATTTGGGACAGCACCCTTAAAAGTTATCAAGAAACCTGAGTGAAGCCTGCTACCTACTTGATTTAGATTTTCACTAAGCAGAGCTCCTCCAAACATGTCTTACGAAGAAGTGGAACGCCTTACAGATGCGAGGGCGAATGTATTTGCCTACACCGAAAAAGACTCTGAGCAAATCCTTTTTCCCGCACTCACAATGGAAATGCCTGTTGACAGCTTGGAGGCACAGTGCAGTCGGTTGGAGCGCCTACGAAAGAAAGAAATACGGGCCTTGCTTCACGGAAGTACACTGTCCCAGTACTGGAGAAACAAACGCATACCCAGAGGGCTGCGCATTGGGAAGGTTCCCACGCTGGGCCGGGAAGATCCAGAGTTATGCCGAAAATGGTGCGACATCCTCAACAAGTGTTCGCTCGACTTGATGCTGTTGGTCATTGAACATCAAAACAAGAAACTTGACACAGTTAAAAAAGACATTGCTGACCTCGAGACTGAGCTGAAAACCAAATTCTCTTCAGCGCAACTAAAAGAACTTTTGCAGAAATGCGACGAACAGATCAGCGCATACAA
Source organism: Engraulis encrasicolus (assembly GCF_034702125.1). NCBI lineage: Eukaryota > Metazoa > Chordata > Actinopteri > Clupeiformes > Engraulidae > Engraulis > Engraulis encrasicolus. The sequence goes on along the minus strand of NC_085860.1, from coordinate 35,687,291 downwards.
GATGGAAATCCAACAAACGAAAATTGAGAAATACCGACGCGACACATTGGATTACCGTAATGACATGGTCTACCCCTGGCTACGAGAAAAACGAGGCTTCGGAGGAAGGCCGTGGCAGGGACAAAGACAGCGGGACTCTAGTGCCTCATCTGGAGACTGGAGTACCGACACAGACACATCTGCATCCGGGCGTTTTTTACGCTCAACCGGAATCCCTCCAGGGCCTCCCCTGGAGACGCATCGCGCCCGCGGCAACGCAAGACGCGGAGGGGGAAGAGGAAAAGGAGGTCACAGAACGCCGAGATAGAAGACAGTGTCATCAATATCTCCAGTAAACAGTTAAGTCAAGATCAACTTTCGGTTCTTTCTAAGGGCCTTTCGTTTGTACCCGCGAAGAGGAACGATCCCTTTATGACTAAAATTGAAATGTTTAAGTTCTTCAGATCGATTCGTCTTAAGGCATTCTATGCCAAAGGAACTGTAACACAACACAGCCACCAAGTGACCACAACTACACCTGGCGGGTCCCCTGATGTAACCGAAAGAACTTTGTTTAAACCCAAGAGCACTTTCCTCCCCCCTATGACCAACTCTTCAGTGGAAACCTTCTGCCGGTTGGTGGAGCAAGATGTTTTTTCTTGTTTGTCATCTGAGTGTACAATTAGACCTAATCTCACTACCTCAGAAAAAAATGCATTGCGCACATTAATGTCTGATGATGATTTGGTTATTAAGTCTGGAGATAAGGGTGGATCGATAGTCGTTCAAGATAAGACTGCCTATGTAAATGAAATTGAGAGACAACTTGGTGATGCAAGCTCTTATGTTCGTTTACAAAGTGATCCCACTCTGAGGTTTACTGAAGAGATAAAAAGTACTCTAAAGAAAGCATTGTCTGAGTCCATTATTGATGAGAAAATGTTCAAATTCTTATTGCAATCAAATCCTGTGAGGCCAGTATTTTACACCCTCCCCAAAATTCACAAGAGTTTGAGCGACCCACCTGGCCGCCCAATAGTGTCTGGCAACCAATCTTTAACCGAGCCTTTGTCTAAATTCGTTGACCACCATATAAAGGACTTAGTACATAGTTTACCATCCTTTTTAAAGGACACCACTGATTTTCTGGTGAAACTATCATCCATTGGAGAGGTTGACGACACTATTATGCTGTGCTCTATGGATGTAACGAGTCTATACACAAATATTCCGCATGACGCAGGGTTGGCCGCTATGGAATACTACCTCCGCATGAATAATGTCTCGCATTCTGATTTTCTCTTGTCTTTAGCCAATGAAGTGCTTAAAAAGAATTATTTTCTGTTTCAAAACCGTTTTTTCCTACAAACTCAAGGTACTGCAATGGGCTCGCCCATGGCACCTAATTATGCCAATCTGTTTATGGGTAAATTCGAACATGACTTTATTTACAATGACAACCCGTTCAAAAAACATCTGAAGGTGTGGCTCAGGTTTATAGATGACATTTTTTATTTGTGGTCAGGATCAAAAGAAGAACTTCTTGCTTTTAATGAGTACGTGAACACCAGATTGCCTTCCATTAAATTCACTATGAGTCATGATGACAAGGCTTTGCCTTTTTTGGATGTACTGGTAAGAAAGGTGGATAACGTCTTACACACGGAAATATACCGTAAAGAAACTGATCGGAACACATTCTTACATTATCAGAGTTATCACCCACCCTCTCTCAAACGTAGTCTCCCGTTCAGCCAACTGCTGAGGGTGCGTCGCATATGCAACAACGACACGACATTCGAGCAACAAGCAGGAGAGCTCTGTGAAAGGTTCCGTGATAGGGGATACTCAGACGCGCTGGTAGACAACTGTCTGGAGCGCGCATGCGCAACGTGCAGCGCACTGACCTATTGACTACACGCACTAGACAAAATTCGAACGCCCCGGTCACCCTCGTATCCACCTACGGTAACATCTCTAACGACTTAAAAAACATAGTGAACCGCCATTGGCACATTTTACGTAGTGATACCACCATTGGCAATGTTTTCCAGAATGCACCGCGTAATTGTTATAAAAGATCACCAAACCTGAGAGATCAACTAGTGCATTCATACCTCCCTGCGTCCACCCAGTCATCTTTCACTTTTCCTATTTCACCTGGTAATTTCAAATGTTTCAACTGTGCAGCGTGTAATTTTATGCTCACAGAAAAAGAATTTATACACCCAAAAACAAGCAGAACATACAAAGTAAAGGGCAGAATCACATGTCTATCAACTTTTATTGTGTATTTACTGACATGCCCGTGTGGTCTACTTTATGTGGGGAAAACAAAGAGACAATTGAAAACTAGGATTTTTGAACATAAATGTGCAATAAGGAAAAATGATGAAAAATCCTCTGTTGCAAGACATTTTCATTCTGCAGGCCATGACGCAAATATGTTGAAGTTCATGGGCCTAGAGATGGTCAATCGTTCACCACGAGGGGGTGATAGAGAGAACCGCCTCCTCCAGCGAGAAGCCTGGTATATTTTTAATTTGAACACCTGCATACCAAATGGAATGAATGAGGAATTGTCTCTTACCTGTTTTCTGTGAATTTGGACCAAGTTGGATTATTGTATATATGTATATTTTTTTGATTGTTTATGAAATGTTTTTTTCCAATGAATTGCTTGTGATGCATGGACTAATGGAGTAATTCGATGTTCCATGTCATTGGCTGTAGATAATGGGGTGTGGTAATGGGTGTGGGTATTTTAAGTCTGGTTACGCATTGTTTCACTGTTGCACACTGAGGAAGGCACACGCCGAAACGCGTCTGTGCACAGAAAAATAAAGAAAAAAATTGATGCAAGGTGCGCCCCCCTTTTCTTTGATTCTAAGTATTCATTTGGGACAGCACCCTTAAAAGTTATCAAGAAACCTGAGTGAAGCCTGCTACCTACTTGATTTAGATCACGGCAGACCATCAACTTCAAAAGTAGATCTCGGTTAAAAAAAAGGTTGGGCACCCCTGGATTAGAGTTAAGGCTACTTTATTTATGTATGCTCACTAAACCAATAAGCCTAAATAAGGCAGTGGCCTGTTAATTCAAAATGACTAATTTTAAAACATTGATTACCATAGTGAAACACAATGTAACTGTAAAAACTGTGTGTAACATTTGATAAATATAATCAATTACTGATATTGTTTATTACAGAAATGTACCACGTGATGCAGTAGCCTGTTGATGCTGGCAAAAGATGCAATCTGGAGGATTTCAGGGTACGTTTTACTATGCTTCAATGTTAGGTGAGATGAATGTAATGCAGTGTTTCCCAACCAGGGGTACGTGTACCACTAGGAGTATGTTTTATTTTATGAATAAAAACAAATGTATGGTCATGATCATATTGGGATAGAGAACATGAGTGAGGTGGTACTCATACTATGACAAAAATGCTTAGGGGGTACTCAAGACGAAAAAGGTTGAGAGACACTGATGTATGACCAGATCATGTACGCCCAGAGCAAAGTCACAGGCAGTGTGCTTCTCTTGCATTCACAGACTGCCCATGCTTTTTTAAAGAGATAAGTTAGAATGCTTTGCATATCTATTTGTGTAGAGTTAATCACCAAGACAATTTCCAGAAGTTGTATCCAGGTGTCAATTGTGTCCTTGTTCTGGTGTTGTTATTTTCAAACAGAGATGGCTCTTGCTCACTGGCAGTGACTTGGGTCATGTGAGACAGCATCAGAGCTCGGGTGACATCTCTCGCTCGGGTGAAATCTCTCCTGGAAGATTTCAAGGTATGAAATGTTTTACTCGGCTGCATCTTCCAATAGATTACTCTTTATATTGGTATGTAATGATGTCCTTACCACCAACAAATTCTCTTAAGGCCTAAGAAAAATAAAAGTTTGGTTCCGGTTGGTTGTCAGCTTTGGTCATGGGTTGGTCGAATTTTTTTTTTTTTCAAAATTTTTTTTCTTCATTTTTTTTGTATGTCCGACACCCCCAACCCCCCACATGCGCCAGATTTCGTCATAAACGTTATTGGAACAATGCCAAGGACGATAGTGGAGTGAGGCATAAGTCCTACAACTAAAGTTACAATGAAATATAATAAGTATTAATGAGCCAATTATACTGACCGTCACCGAAATGAGGATGCGTAATAGCCTACCGTTTCTGGCAAAACTTGTCCAGCTGTCAGTTGCCTGACACTGCTATTTTAATTGTCCCGTTTACTTTTTTGATTCCTTTCCATCATCCGTTGTAGACCACATTTCATTGGTATGAAGGTTCTGGCTTGCAAACATTCTATTTAGGCTACTCACTTTTTTGTTTTACGCGAGGATGTAGACACCTGAGGCGATATGAATGTTTTAATGAAGGGCGATTGAGAGGCAACATCGTCATTGCCATTAAATCATTATTGTAAGAAATTGTAGTAGTCCTAGGTCTTCATCGAACAGTCGTATTTGTGGCGACATCATCGTTCATTTCAATTTCATTATTTGGAGGAGGTGCGGAGAGTGAGACAGTGACAGGCGCCCTGCTCCTGTGCAATGGTGGAGGGACAAGCAGGGAGAGAGAGAGCGAGAAAATAACGGGCGCAGGCCAACGGACTTCTTGGTTAACCAAGTCTTGTGGTAAATGAAAGAATGAAGGAAAACTTGGGCAAAGCATTTCCCTTCTCTCATATTAACTTATTTTCCAAGGAATTGATACAGTGCTGCTTAATAGTAGTCTATTGCTATAACGAGTTATGCATCTCGTCGAACATGCAGCGCGACTGAATGGAAGCCCTTTTCTAACACGACGAGACAATATCAATACATTCACAAATCGTGGATACCGGTACTCACAATGTTGTCTGTGTGTTGCATTTCGAGGCGGGTGGTCAGGCTGTGTCAGTGTCGGGTGAGGTAAGGCTATTGACTTATTATTTGACAGGCATTTTCGCCAGGTTCCCAAACTATCCTACATCGTAGGCTATTAGTCTGCAAGAACGCTATGAGGCAAGTTTTTTAAAACTTACGAGCTACAACGACTACCAATTAGCATGTTGTAGCATAATAATTAGCCTATAACGTGACCGAGTAGGCGCGCAACTCTGCAGTGACATTTGGGGTTTTCCAATATCAAGCAAGCCGGCGGTCCTTATGGTGCGCGCGTGTGTGTGCTCCTATGTGGATAGTCATGCGATGCAAATTCAGTAACTTGCAGGCAGGTAGAAAGTGAGAGATGGCGAGTTATAGGAATTAAGAAACGTGTTGTGTCTTGTCTAGAACAACCGTCCACACAACATCGATATTTTTTTGAGGATTCCAAAAACTCAACAAAAAAAAATTTGGGTCGCACAAAAAATGATAGGGTCGGTCGGCAACCGGAACCAGAACATTATTTTTTCTAGGCCTAAGCATCAATGTGGTCAATAATTCGTCCTGCGACTTCTCAATGCGAGCTCCCATTGATATTGAAGCAATAACTGCTCCGATTATTTTTTTGACTGGAGAAATGGAATCCTGCTACAGTGTCCCAGACCTCTGTGTGCTGGAGCTCCACCAGGGGGCTAGAGCCACACACACACACATACACACACACACACATACACACACACACACACACACACACACACACACACACACACACACACACACACACACACACAAGAGGTGTAAGAGATTATCACTCTTTTGTTTGGACTTTCATATGTAAATTGTTTTTTTGTGTCCTGAAAATAGACAAATAAGCTACATACTGTACATGTTGTATTTGTGTTTTATGATTTTATAGGTGTGTGCAGAGTTCTGAAGAATAAAAGTCAACAGTCAAGTTCTTCTCCATATTCTCCAAATCTGACGGAGGCGTTCCATCAGGAAAGGGGGAATGGTTGGTCGATGCCTCCAGAATAATGATACCCATGACCCAGGTATTATGTACAAAGAGAATGTTAATTTGAATCTTGATGCCTACAATTTTGCTGATTTGTTGACAATCGAGATGTATAAACATTAAGTCATGTTAAAGTATGTTAAATTGTCTAACTTTTCACCTGGTGTATTTGGTATTGTGGTAGCATGTTTGAAATGGATGGTTAAGAAGGTAGAATATGTCATGGACATCAGTTAAATATTTACATGTGTATCTGTCGAATTACTTTGTTTCAGGCACAACATGCTGACAGGGTATCGGCTAGGGCAGAAAGCATCCATGCCATCTACGTGATCCGCCATGAAGGTTCAGAAGCTACTGACAGTCCTGAGGACATCGGAATCATTTTCAAAGGGGTGACTGCATTTGGCTGCTTGCCAAACATCCTACCCAGGCTCCGCCCTCGCAGTGACGCAACACCTTCGGCTCTGCTACACACACTCAGGAAAACTTTGTTCAGGTACTTTCGGGTTCCCTCCACAGCAGGAAACTCCACCCACTTTGTCGGGAAGCAATCGACTTTCAGCATCACCAACCGTCCTGGCTAGAGGCGTGTTCAAGGAAGTGACAAGGTTTGAGCAGAGACGCTCTATTGGGACTAAGAAAATGTTTGGTTTAAACTTTGGCTCAGCCTGTTCGGCCCTCGACCAGTAGCAAATCACGAGAGTTGGGTCAACCATGCCGTTTGAGAATGTTGTTATGCTCTTGGTCAGACCAAGTCTCGAAGAGATTTGTAAGTCTTGATAATCAGGTTACAAATATTCACTTACAGTGGCCATATTTCTTGCCCTTGTTTACGCACTAAACTTTGTTATCCTCCTTGAAAGTTGTGTGTGTGTGTGTGAGTAATAATAACAATTGACTAGAAGTACAAATACACATTTCTACATTATTGCTCACACACAGCTTTTGGTAAAACATTGCTGAAATGGCCAAACACCTTTATGCATTTTTTAATAAAGAGTCATTGCATTGAGCAGATCATTGAGAGGCTCTGAAGTCCACTACACTATTCTTAACTTGTGTGCGTGCGTACCTCCTCAAGCACATATACAGCACTCTATTTTTAACATTTTTTAAAAATGTGCTTTTTTTTTTTTTGACTTAATAACCTGTTAAAAACACAGAGTTAAACTTTGGCTTTTTTCGCACACCTCAGCTGGCAGGTGCGTCGGAGATGGCACCATGGGTCACTCAGCAATAGTTTAAAGAAACTTCCGCACACTGACCATTTCGCTCTTCTTTCTTTAAAAGAAAGAACAGCGAAATGGTCAGTGTGCGGGAGTTTCTTTAAACAAAAACACAGCGTTACAAATTTGTTGTTACTAGAATGGCAAGGACAGTCATAGTGCATTACTAAAGGCCCTATGTTATGTCATCGTAGACAAGTATTATGGTAATTAACCTTTCAATGACTGTTGGTGTGCTACTGGTGGTATGGAATGCATTATTGGCCTACAACACACGTGTACGCTCTTGTATGTAAGTGTTTAAAAGGTTTTTTTGTTTATTTTTTATTTATTACCCTCAAGACAATTTTGTGTTTTGATTAATGGCCTGGGGAATGTGTTGATTAAAATAAAAAAAACAAATCTTCAACATCTTGGGTTTGTAGTGTTGTTTTCCATAGATTTATAGCCTTTTCTGTGTAAGATTAAGTGTAATGCTTTGAAATTACTTAATAAAAACATGGAAAGTATTTCCACATGATTCAATAGCACATATACAACATTATGAGCTCTTGTTGGATCAACTTGAGAGAATTGGGATAATCAAACCAGTATCAAACATGTTGGATGAACATTATAAGATCCTGTTGGATCAATTTAATTGAATCAGGTTTTGATACCCTGACTCAGTTATGTTGGATCAACTCAAGAAAGTAAGGTTACATGAACAGAAGGTAATCCTGTTAAATCAACAAAGTTGCCTAATGTTAAAAATAAGAAAGATAATCATGTGGAAATACTTTCCATAATATTCTTAAGTAAATCCAACAGAATTTTTTTTTGAGTGTGCTAATATACCGTATTAGTATTAATGAACATTTTAATTACGTTTCCGAGCGCTGCTACCGCCGCCACAACCGCCTGTTCAGTTTCGACGGGAGCTCCAACAAAAGTATTAAAAAAAGAGGTGCGATAAATCAGCTCCGTGACAACGTTTTTCTGTTCATCACCGCTGGCTCCGCGCAGGAAGACGTAAATTAAGTAATTAAGGTGTCCGCGAGCATGTTGCTGATGACGGCAGTGCTGGCTGGCTGGTTGGTCGGTCAACGCTTTTACTGCGGTCCCCCCAAAAAATGCAGTCGTTACATAAACCGCTGCACTGTATGTGGCAGTATTGCAGATTAGCTAAGATA
>NC_085860.1:35669018-35674018 GCF_034702125.1 Engraulis encrasicolus | reverse complement strand
CAACTCTCTTCATGTAAGGTAATTTATACCGTACTCTCTCTCCTCGGCTGTGCTGGTGTAGCTTGGCGTGTGCGGGGCTGTACAGACCACTTTACCAGTTTAACAGAAATGCTCCCCGGAGTCCTAGAAATTCACACATTCCCTGACATGAATTATTCAAACGCACACAGATGCGAGGCGACGGATATGCCCTCACTTAATGCGCGCACACACACACGCACGCACGCACACACACACACGCATGCGCACACACACACACACACTTACAATTACACACATAGAGACACATGGGAAGCATTCACAAGCACGCACACACACATGCACGCAGACACGCACATACAGTATGCACGCAGACACACACACACACCACACACACACACACACACACACACACACACACACACACACACCACACACACACACACACACACACCACTGTCCACTCTCTCTTTACTCTCTCTTTACTCTCTTTACTCTCTCCCACTCTCTCTCTCTCTCTCTCTCTCTCTCTCTCTCTCTCTCTCGAAGACAAACAAACAAACAAAATATGAAAGCACTCATCCCATTAAGATGATGCAATCATGTTCTTGCAGGCCTATAGCAAGCATGTTACACGAAGAGTCTGTGTGTGTATGTGTGTCTCTGTGTCTTTCTCCATCTCTATCTCTATCTCTCTCTCTATCTCTATCGCTCTCTCTTTATCTCTCTCTGTCTCCCTCTCTCTCTTCCTCTCTCTCTCTCTATCTCTCTCTCTCTCTCTCTCTCTGTGTGTGTGTCTGATTTGTAGTTGAGTAGATTATACCAAATAGTTGTGAGACTGTGCTGACAGGCATCAAAGAGGAGCCTGTGTGTGTGTGTGTGTGTGTGTGTGTGTGTGTGTGTGTGTGTGTGTGTGTGTGTGTGTGTGTGTGTGTGTGTGTGTGTGTGTGTGTGTGTGTGTGTGTGTGTGTGTGTGTGTGTGTGGCATGTGTGCATGCATGCGCGGAAGAGAAAGACGCGAGACGGAGAGACAGAGAGCGAGAGAGAGAGAGAGAGAGAGAGAGCTGCCGCGTGACTGGAATCTCTAGACCTTGCCATTCAATATTTCATAGATGCCCAGATTTAATTGAGAGGGCATAATTCACTTGAAGCAGGGGCTGGCCAGCCCATACCCTCTGCACAGCACCAGCCCATTGAATTACAAGCACCCCGGCAACACCGCTATACAAAGGCAACTCTGTCTCCTAGCCCTCCACTTTGAAGTAGGAAAGGGTAGATGTATAAAATGTAATGTAAAACAAATGATGCAGAGAATAAACAGTATTATTAAAAGCTAAAACGTGAGGGCATATAGATATATAGGAAATATATAAAGAAGGGAGACTTTCTTTCATGTGGTCGAGTGTGTGTGTTTTTTTTTTCTTTCAGGAAAAGCACACAGACTCGCTGACTAAGGGAGGCCGGCGCTTGATTGAGGAAGACCTCTGGTCCACCAGTGCTATTGCTATTCAAAGCAATGCCCCTTGCGGCCAGCGTAAATCTAACACTGGAGCCTTTGGACCCCTTGCAGCCCCACCACCACAAACAATCTTTTGCATGCACATGTGCGCACATATAGAAACACACATGGTCATTCACACACACATGCCAAGTTATCCAACCACATATACCCATATGTAATATGTACACTGCATTGCAGGGATGAAAGATATGGTAAATAAACAATAGGAAACAAGCAAAAAGAACAAAGGCGCAAAGGTATGCATGTACAAAGGTATGCATGCGACATTGCATACTATTGTTATTGTTAGTAAATTATTCCACCATTAGGACCCTCTCATATTTTATGTTTATTTTCTAGGTGCTATGCCAGAAGACACACATCTGTTATGTTACTTCCTAGTTCTTTGAAAATACAACATGCTTCCTGTAAGTAAGTGTAGTGCTGCTGTTCTGATTTTTTTCCGATGTGCTCGAAAAGTGTAAAAAGAGGGTGGGAGGGAGGGAGAGAGAGAAAAGAGAGGGGGGGTAGAAAGAGAAAGAGAGAGAGAGAGAGAGAGAGAGAGAGAGAGAGAGAGAGAGAGAGAGAGAGAGGGGGGGGAGAGAGAGGTCACAAATAGAAATCTTTCCTGAAAAATAAGGAAATCTTCCCTGGGAATAAGTAGGCCTACAGCGTTACACAAACACACACACACACACATGCATGCACACACGCACACGCACTCATGCAAGCACACCCCTCTCTCTCTCTCTCTCTCTCTCTCTCTCTCTCTCTCTCTCTCTCTCTCTCTCTCTCTCTCTCTCTCTCTCTCTCTCTCTCTCTCTCTCTCTCTCTCTCTCTTCCTCCTCTCTCCCCCTCTCTCTCTTTCACTCTGCAAATCCCCAGCCCCCTCCTCCTCCTGCTCCAGCTCCTTTGCTCCTGTTCTCTGCATTGAGAGGCACTGTCATGAGGGCTGATGCGAGAACGGAGAGAAGCAAGCCACAGCGAGCATCATTGATATTCCAGAGCGTTGCTAACCGCATTCAGGAAATAAGGGTTTGCCCATAAAAACTGTGTTATAAAGAGCTGCCATCAGACAGGACACATCACCCTGGTGTGTGTGTGTGTGTGTGTGTGTGTGTGTGTGTGTGTGTGTGTGTGTGTGTGTGTGTGTGTGTGTGTGTGTGTGTGTGTGCGTGCGTGCGTGCGTGCGTGCGTGCGTGTGTGCGTGTGTGCGTGTGTGTGTGTGTGTGTGTGTGTGTGTGTGTGTGTGTGTGTGTGCAGACCTATACTATGTGCAAATACACCTAAATGTGTATGTGCACGCGTCCAAGAGTACATGTCTATGAAAGAGAATGTAGTATGCTATTACATTTACTGCTGATGGGTGTAAGCGCTTGTTTGCCTTGTTATTATTATTTTCAGTGTACACATAACTTGTGGGTGTTGTCTTTAAACCAGCTGTGGGTAGCTGTGTGCCCATCAAAGTGCGTTTCTGTGTGTGTGTGTGTATGTGTGTGTGTGCATGTGTGCGCATGTGTGTGCATCTCTCTTTCTGTCTCTTTCTCATTCTCTATGTGTGTGTGTGTGTGTGTGTGTGTGTGTGTGTGTGTGTGTGTGTGTGTGTGTGTGTGTGTGTGTGTGTGTGTGTGTGTGTGTGTGTGTGTGTGTGTGTGTGTGTGTGTGTGTGTGTGTGTGTGTGTGTGTGTGTGCATGTGTGTGTGCGCGCGTGCGTGCGTGCGTGTGTGTGTCAGCGTGTGAAGTGTAGTAAGTGTAGTATGCTTTTGTAATATACTGTGCTCTCACGCTTGCTTTGAGCTCCGTCCAGTTCTGTCTCCACAGCATGGGCGACGGATATGGAGATCAGAACCTCGTAGATATGCACGAGCTGCCTGTGATCTGCCTCTCTCCATGCAGGAGGGCTGCCGGTCAGTGGTAACCCAGGGCTCTAGTTCGCCGGCTTAACGAGCAGAGCAGAGCAGAGCAGAGCAGAGCAAAGCACTGCCTTGACTTGACTTGCCTTGCCTTGCCTCGCCTCATCTCGTCTACTGCAGAACAGCGGCTTTTCGAAGGAAGAGGGGAGGAAAGAAGCCGGAGAGGCTGGAGACGAGAGCTCCGTTTTAAGCGATGGACCAATTGATTTTCAAGAGCTTGCTTGTCAAGTGCACACTCGCACTCCCTGACACAAACGCACCCGTGTGTGCGGCTCACACACTCCCATATACCTACGTGGGCACGCACACACTCACGCACACACTCACGCGGACGCGCACGCACAGACACACACCAACACACACACACACACACATGCACACATCAGAAACAGAAACAGCATCCAGGAAAGACGATCACAGACAGGCACAGGCAGGGCCGTATTAATGTACATTCTAGATACGGCTTCAGCCTAGGGCCCCCTGCCTGTCAGGGGGCCCCTAATTGGGGCACATGTGAAAGATTGCAGAATTGTGACTGGGTGCAATATGTATTTTTTAAAAATCCCCTATCGTGTTGAATGCAGTTGATGTTATCCTTAATTCCTAACTCGTAAGTATTGTACTGTCTATGTAAATTTGTCATGAAATATGCCCTTCGGGGGGACCCACAGCAACCTGAAGCCTAGGGGCCCCAGGTCATCTTAATCCGGCCCTGGGCACAGGGGGCAGTGTAGAATCTTGGATGTCTTTTTTGCAATGCACATCTGATTATCCTTTTGGCAGATCATATTAGTCAAGTCTGTGTCCAAGCTGCAGCAGCACTGACTGCTCCTTCCTAGAGTCATGGACAGCCGTCTTGTTAAGGTTCTGAGTTCTGCCTCTACATAACACTCCTTACTGTGTGCTCAAGGGCTTCAGGTTGTTGGAGGGTTTGCTGGATAGCTGAAGAGCCCATTTGAAATTCTATTGCCACGTTGTGCCGCTATTTTTCCTGATTTCTTTCTTTTTTTCCCCAGCAATATTTTGTGGGCCTGCCATAATTTAACACACGAAAATCAGATTTTAATAAAGCGCTTTCATCGGTGTCAAATATTTAACCTATTGGCTGGGCCGGGGCCACGGTGAGAAATTATTAAGGTGCTTTGCCGGTCGGTCCCGCTGTTAAAAGATTATCGTTTTATATCTGGAAAGCGTATGATGAAGAAAAAAAAAGAACACATAAAAATTCAAACCCCTGAAAAAAAAGGCCATTTACAAGAAGCGGGTAATGTAATTCCCACTTCGCCATAGGCGAGCCTCTGGAAGCACGCTCCGCTTCCCCATCTCTCATATCCCTTGTTCTGGCCCAGGCATTGGAATACATTATCCCTAATGAATATGACGTTTTCAGTTTTGTTCAATGACAAAGGCGCCGCAAAAGAGCAGGGACAGTTGGGAGACACCTCAGAGATGTGGCACAGCCTCCGAGCACTTGTTCTCCAAACATCCCCTCACACATCTCTTTCTCTTTCCTCTCTGTCTCTTTCTTCCTCCCTCAGTCTTCTCTATTTCTCTCTGTAATTCTTTTATTCTTTCTCTCTCCCTCAGTGTTACACTATCTCTCTCTC
>NC_085860.1:35656518-35666518 GCF_034702125.1 Engraulis encrasicolus | reverse complement strand
TTATTCACTTATTTTTGAAACTGGAGTTCATTCATTGACGAAGTTAAGCACCCAGTGTAAAGTATTATATCTGTAAAGTATTAGGTGTTGAGCGCGCTTCCTGATCCTTCTAGATTCAAAACAGTCCAATGTTATCATAGTCAAAAGATATTGTATGATGTTATATGTCTTTTGTTCTATTTCTGAGTTACAAAATGTCTTGGAACGAAATTCATTCACGTTATAGCTTGTTACTCCATACATGGGTTCTCAGTGTTTATCAGCACGATGTTATGAGGAGGGGCAAGACACTGGCAGCCAACCACATGAGCTCATTTTTTGAATGACAGCGGTTTCCAACAATCAGAGGTTGAGTTGTGCGCAGCTAGGTTCGTGCAGCTAAGTTTGCGCAGTGAGGTTATACACAAAATTTAGAACCCATGTATACTATGAATCAATACAATCCAATATGGAGGTCTTTACCTAGCTTACCTAGCTTATTTTGCCCACAAAAATAATAGCACTACTCCCCCACTCCATTTCCATGCTCCTCTTTTCCCACATACGCAGCAGCGGGCTGAAAAAGTATTTCACAAGACTGATTATTTCACCCTGGAAAACCTTATGAGTGCTCCAGACTGTGGTTGTTCCTATGTTGAGATCTATACATTGATGTTTGCACTTCTACTACCAAAACAGGTTTCATCATTGGTGTCACTTTCCTGAAATTGATCTATTAAGTCTGTAATTGTTGTTCTGTATTAGACTTGAATTGACATATTCACTATTCAGTATATGATACAATAAGAACGAATGAATATGGTACAATTAGAACGAAGCTGGTGTTAAAAACTTGTTCATGACTTTGCACTCAATATCCTTTCACTCACCTTACACTGTATGTTGCACAGCCACAGTGCCTCCTAGTGGTGTGGTGTACAGTAATTGTAGAATATGAGTGCATACACTACAGCTGCAATGATAGACACACTATATGGTTACTGATGGACTGCCCGCTCCAGCATTTTTGCATCTAGCCAGATACATTGAATAAGGTGCACACGATTCAAGACTGTACTTTTTCCTGGATCTATGTGAATTCAGGTGAACACTGCTTTAGGAGACCAGCGGAGTTTGAGTTGCATTAGCGTTGTGGGTGGCGTTAGCACACATTCACACTACTGCCATTAAACACCAAAGAAAAAGAAAAGAAGGAGGGGATCACACCACCTTAGGAGACCGGGCTCGACTACACTCCTTGGCATTGGTGAGGCATTTCTGAGTTATCTTGGTCTACCATATTGACTACCTTTGCCAGATCTCTGATGGGAAAGAATGGCGAATAGGAGTGGGTGGGGTGAAGGTTGATTCAATTTGTAAAAGGTGACTAACCCTTTAAAAGCTATGTTATTACATTAACTGCATTGCCAGACTAGCTACATTCAGCCAGGGAGAATTGGAAAACCAGCCACACTCACAAATCCTTGATGGTAGCACTGCCAGCCATGACACAAAAAGGCAAAAATGGACTCGAAATTGGGGTTACTAATGTGTGCAGCGTGTTTCAATGTCACCTCAGGTGTCATACAGGTGCATGGTCTCCAATAAACATCCCCATTTAGCCCAACCAACCACTCTCATATCTCTCCTATCAGGATAGTCTCACAAAATTAAAATATTACCTTTCTTCTTGAGTTATAAAATAAGGCACCCATGATGGCAACGCTTCCACGGTGCCCATACACGTGCACACACACACAAACTCTTAACCCTAAAGCGACCGAGTGGGGTCATTTATGACCCTGGGAACATATATTCATACACCATTTCTGCAATTTTTATAAGAAAAACTTGTCCTTCTAGGAGTTTGTTGATACATATGTTGTGAATGTTTTTTGTGAGGATTGGCCCATCTTTATGTGAATTATAATCAAAACACCTGTGGGGTCATTTATGAGGATCCATGAGATACTCAATATTATAATTTCCATTTCTGTTGTAATTTTCTAACTCTAGTTTTTGTATATTGTCTTGGGGCAGGCCATGGTCAGCAGACCTAAAATATTTATAATATAAACATTTATTCAAGTATAATATATTATATAAATGAATAGGGCACCCCTGCGAT
Organism: Engraulis encrasicolus; assembly: GCF_034702125.1. Lineage (NCBI taxonomy): Eukaryota > Metazoa > Chordata > Actinopteri > Clupeiformes > Engraulidae > Engraulis > Engraulis encrasicolus. The sequence goes on along the minus strand of NC_085860.1, from coordinate 35,664,411 downwards.
AGTCAATCAAGCATATTGTGAGGGCACCCAGGTAGCATTTCCTCTATTATTGCTCCATACATATATATGCTCCATATATTGTTGATATCATGGCACAGTGGTCCTAGACACATGATAAGAATATGAAACGGAAGTCATCCTGATGATCAAAAAGTGAGGAAACAAGTTCTCAGTGTAGAAATCAATGCCGTTTTTAGAATTTTCCTTATTACATGGCTGTACAAAGGCTCAAGCATCAGTTGAGTCATCTCTTTGCTCTAATACATATGGAAGACACCTTTTCACAGCAAAAATGTTCAGAAAAAGTTTCAGAGAAATTTTGAGTGTGCATAAGCTTATATGTTTGAGACATGGTTTTGTCTATGTAAATTAGCCTACCATATTCTCTGATCTCGTGATTTCATGAACCCAGAAATGTTGAGTACCCTCAAGTTTTATTGCAGAAATTTCATCTATGGGCCTAATGGATAGAATTTAGCTTGGATTCCCAAAGTTTGACTTTGAGCAATTTCCATTATTAGCATAAATATACTGTATTATTAAGGTAAGACTATTACAGGTGAATAGGCTAAACCATGTAAATGATAGTTATCACCATGAAACTGTCTCAGTTGATTACTGATGAAGAGAGAAGAAAAAAATGTATTTGATGTTTTTTTGTATTTTGATGTGCATATGCAAATGAGGGCATACATCATATTTAGCAATGTACGTATGTAGGTTTGACTAATTTTTAGCAAAATAATAAAATGTTCAAATTCACATATTTTTTTTGCTTTAGATAAGGCATAAGTATGTGCAAGATGTAAATAAATTTGAATGAACCCCAAAAATCAATTTATATAGTGGCGTTTCCATATAAACTCCTTGGGGTCATAAATGACCCCGCTCGGTCAGATTAGTCACAAAAACAGGACCCCTGAGGGTTAATGTATGCATTCAAAAAATTGAAACGCAAAAAAAGTCTGAGTTTACAGTATAGGCTTCAGTAGACTTTTCTCAACCTCCACAAAGACCAAGGACAACAATAGTGGCTATCATTTTCATTTACATAAGACTCAATGATTCAATAACATGTCTTTGATTGCTATGCCTGTGGATTTATTTTTCATCTGAAAGCTAATGGACAGAGGGGCAGATTTTATTGGGTGTAGCATGAACCAGACTTGCTTTTAAACCATATTGCATTGAAATCCAATTGAAAAGTATATGTAAATAAGGACAACCAATGTGATGAAAACACATCTATGTTTGCACTGTTCTTTTTTAGATAACAACATCAGAGCAGCATGAGAAACCAATGAACGCTAAAAGGAAAGTTTCAAAGTGTTTCTGTTTAGGCTCCCTGTGACTCCCTTTGAAATTTAATCAAAGAAGCAATAAACTCTATTAGACTGCATTTCAAATTCTATCAGATCTTAAAATGTCAGAAGTTTGTGGTACGGAAGACAATTTCAGATAGGGCTAATGCTGTCACACATCTGACCGAAGAAATCTGAAGGAACACAAGCAATTTTGCTGCGGTCTAGACATTGGGCCATCATCACAAGGTGATCCGCTGACTATAGGGTCACCTTCTAGCAGAGTTCCAGCCGTGCTGATATCCTTCAGCATCAACGACCACAGTTATACGCGGCCAAAAATGATTTAATCAGAACGTGTTTCATGTACTAAGTTAGGGTTTTGTGTGAGTGACGAGAGAAAGAGAGGTCGGGGTTGGGGGGATTTGCGGATATGATGTGAGGCGAGTGGTGGTGTGGTGGTGTGGTGGTGCAATGAGATGGCTCTCTTGTTTCAACACAGGCCACCGGCTCCATCTCTCGTCTCAATCAGCCGCTTTTAATTTCCCAGCTAATTAGCTGTCCTCTGCAATCCTCCGGCACGTGGCTCAGCGGCTCAGGCCGGCTAATAGGACCGGGGTGGGTGACCCCCACACGCGGATGCAGACGAGGTCGGCCCATGGGTCCAGGGCCCCTGGATTAGCTGACTCATATCTCTGCGCCTGCCTGGGATAGAAATCGCCGCATATAAACTGTCAGCTCGGATTTTGAACTTTTTGTTTTCAGAAGGAGAAAGAGCCACGAAAATGGCAAGGGAAGGAGAAGTGAGTATGCTCTGAATGCTAACTAGCGTGGTATGTGTTACTGTTATCAGATGTGTGTTCATTAGGGAGATGTGGATTCAGGGTCATGTCTTAAAGTGTACAGTATGCTAATCAGAGGTGCTCATGTGCACCAGCGGTTAGCCCTAGGGTTGTATTTGATATTTATATTATACATTACATTTCATTCAACATAATGATAATTAGGTCGAATAAATAAGTAGCAAAACTGACATGGTAATATTAATTGGCTGTATCTCATAAATATAATTCAGTGCTTTAAAATTTTACTTAGCATATCCACACCAGTATAGACTCAGATGCAAGAAATCAGAGCACCTTTTGGAAATATACACATATATTTCATATATATAACAACATGCTATCAAATCATGAGCATTTGAATGCTTCACAACACTTGAATGACTATGCCATGATAGAGTTTTAATCTATGTTCTATGAAGCCACTCTGTCAGGAGAGTCTGCTGATCCTTAGCAATCTGTTTATCTCTCAGCATAGGGCCGATGACATTAATATATTCACTGTGTTGACACGTACGCTTAAGCACATGTATGTACGCGGATAATAGCGCTTTTAAGACAGCAGTTGTCAGGCTGCAGTGCGCACAGTTGAGACTTCATCTTCTGCTAAATGGACAAAAATGGCTGAATGAATGATTAATTGCAACCCCACTTGACAGGTGATTGAAGAACACTCTCATAAATATTATTAATGCCCGCTTTGGTGGCAGATGTTGACGCAAAAAAATGTCCACGACAACATTTATTATTCACAAGTGTAACATGACCAAATAAGAGGCTATAGACTACCTGGTCAATATAATGTAGGTATGCTTTAATGAAAGGACCAGGAAAGATGGCGGCAATGGTGGAAACACTAATGATATAGTAGTTCATTTTGTTGTACTGTAGCAATGACCGAAGAGAAATTTTAATTAGATGACGCCGTGATACACTATGTATGAACAGAAATTCCAGGCTTACCGGTATGTATTCTTCTGCCCTACCATAACGGGAAAGAAATCCAATACAATTTAGTTTGTGAGGGACCCCATTTCCTATTGATTCCAGAAATCATAATGGGATCCCAAAAGAAGAAGGAAAACTAGGCCTATGCAGTGGCCTCCGACTACTGAAGGTATATCCCCGAAACACAACGTTTCCAGTCCCTCATCATTCCTACCACTATACTACTACACTATATACTAAATACATTTAATATCTATACATAAATATGTGCCGTGCATAGGCTTAAAACCAAACGACTGTGTGAAAACAAAGCTAAAAAAAATTGGGGCAAATCCATCCACCCAGTTAGAAGTTATGGGCCAAACAAAAAATCCTCCATCTTCAACTCCATCTTGAATTTAGCCATCAATTAATTTAGTATTTAAGATGTTTGAGGGTTTCAGACCAATTGTCATCTACAGTTAGTATTGTGTGTTTAAGAATTACTTGTGAAAACCCACTTTGATTAAGTGTTTCATGTTTTCCAACTCATCAGATGAATACATTGTGCATAATATAGGTAGATATCTTGCATTTAGTATAAAAGTGAAATTCCATATAAAACAAGAATCGGCCCATTCTGACTGTATGAAAGTAACATTGTCCGTATTAAAGTGGCGTCAGTGAAAGACCAACAAAAAGGCACTTTAAAGCAGTGTGTAATGATATGGAAAACACACAGACTGTTTTATTCACGGAAAGTCTGCAAAAGCACAGTAGACTGACCACAGACGGGGGAAAAAAGCAATTGAGGAAGGATACTGGAGTGGCAGTGACTGGTCACACGCGGAGAATGCCATCCAGTGTTTGAATCTCATCACTGTGTCCGGGCATGAAATGTGTCCTTTCCACTCTACCTCTGCCTCTCCTCTTCCATAGCCCTGCGTCAATGTCACAACACCATTTGCATTGAGGCCTCAGCTTCATGCAGATCTCTCATGCGGACAGGCACAGGACATGCCCTTTGAGTAAACAAGGAGTTTCATTCACTTCCTCTTCTTTCTCCTTTTCCGTTCAACTTCTCATATCCTCTCTCATCGTTCTCGTTCTGTCTCTTCCTCTCTCTCTCTCTCTGTTCCTATTCCACAGGAGCCTGAACCATAGACATTTACCGACACGGAAAGGTCAGTGGAAAGGTTATGGATGTGGTTAGTGTTCTTCCTTATGAAAACAAACACTTGAAAGTGTACTGCTTTGACGGGTTTCACATGGTGCCTTCTCTTAAATAACAACCACCTTTAAAAAAAAGGCAGATTTTTTTTTTTCCATTGCCGGCCACAACAACCGCAAAGATTCAATTTGATCTGAAATGCAATCCTCTCCAATAAACTGCATTATGAGTGGAACAACATATCAGATTACCTCACCGCATCAAAGTAGCCCAACTCTCCAGCCTTTCAGTCGGGTAGAAAGAAAAAACACTTATTGAGACAAACACTGCGATAGTGGTTCAAATATTTATCTCAGGCTAGAAGCCCCTGGTGCTCTCTCTCTCTCTCTCTCTCTCTCTCTCTCTCTCTCTCTCTCTCTCTCTCTCTCTCTCTCTCTCTCTCTCTCTCTCTGTCTTTCTCTGAGGACATCGGCCTCCATCTTCTGCCCGGTGCTGCAGCAGCCGCTTCAGGGGTCTCTGTGCTCAGGCGCCTCCGGAGTGACTGATAACAGACTCTGGCTAAATCAAACAGCCCCCCGATAACGAGACCCTCAGCTCACCGCCGGCTATCTCCTTGAAAATGATGGGTAATTGAAGCGGTTTGGGAACGGCTGAAGCACACAATCCAACCCTGACACACAGGGGCTGGTGCCAGGGCTGTGCTGCAGAGAGAAGATCAGGGTCTATCTGTTCATTAGACAGAAACTGACGCAAGTCTGCAGGAAAAACTGAAGAAAAAAATGTATGTTTTCTCCACCACTTTCTCTCAACACAAGTCTCCTTCATTCATTAGTTGAGTCAATCTCAGAAAACTCGTTTTCACTCATGCATGGAAGACAGATGGTATGTGGCAGATGAAGTGACTACTGTAGGTCAATATACAACACGAGGAGAATTCTGTGCAATCACTGAAGAATGTGGTGCACAAAACTTGAGGTCCTTTATAACCTCAAGGTAACAATTGAAATGAATTGTTTGCTATAATACATGTGAATTTACCAAGTAAGCACTGTCTCAATTGTCTCGGCTTATAACAAAATTCATTATAATGTATACTGTAGAGCAGTTATGAGTATGTATGACCAATTGTGAAATTGTCATTACAATCATTTATTAATGAGTTACAACATTTATAAATGTTACTGTACAGTGTCTCATGAACACTTGGGTCATAGAAAGGGTTACCGCTTTTAATTATCTACACAAGCTCTGTCAATGACACATGTCAATGGCCAATGTCAATAAGTGCTGCCGCCAATTGCTTGTAACATGATCAGACTCATCAGTCATTTGGAAAGGCCCGATAAGTGTTTCATGTCTTGTGAGCAGAGACATAGTAATCCGGGGTGTATTAGCATGTGCATGAAATGCACATGTGAAACCCTCCCATGCAAGCATAATCCTGACCAGGGCCGTCGTTAGCCCTATTTTAGGGGGGCTTTAGCCCCTCCTACATTAGTATTAGCCCCCCCTTTAACGATTTTGCAAAAAAAAACCTTTTTTTTTTTTTTTTACATTTTTCCAAAAACAAATGCAGTAAAGCACTGATTACGAACCAACAAGAAGGCAAGTTAATCTGAATACAAGTTCCTGTTTGCTTATTTATTGTTTAATGCCACTTACGTATATCCTACTGAACAGCAATAAAAGCAGGGTGGAAAGGAATATGTTATGCGGGGGGGAAACAGGTAGAGGGTTGTGCTTTGTAACACCTCGAGAAAAATGTAATTACTTACACGGATGAAATCTCCAGACCCAAAGTACCAATTTTCACTCACAACACCCGTGTAATAAATCCATTTGACATTGTCTTGAAATTATAGTTGAGCTTTAATATTTGTCTTAACAGTTTGAAAACACACATGAACTGATTAAAATAGCTACTAATGGAGTAAAAATGACCTAATATCTGCCGGGGATGCATAGTTTTCCAAGTAAGGAACCTGTTTGAATGAATCGCTTCCTGACCACTGCTTCTCCTGGAGACGCGCAATTAGTAACTCCTTAAAGTTCCTAGTCCTTGTGTAAATTATGCTCTGGGCATTTTTATCTAATCATTTTAACTTCCGTACATAATATTCATCAGTTGAAACATTTTGAAATGTTTTGTTTAGCTTACATATAATTAATGTTCATAAAAATGTGAATTAAAAAAAAAAATCACTGTAACTAGTGTTTAAAAATCGGTATGGTGCTCTTAAAATAATCGTTCAAGAAGACGGTTTTGCACACCTCTGTAGGTGGGCAGGTGCGTAGGATATTATCTTAGTGTGGTTGTCATTCAAGTGTAAAGAAATCCTGCACACTGTCCATTCCACCAACAAACTTTAATACAACATGAAGAAGCTCGGATAACCGAAACAATGTATTAAAGTTTGTTGGAGGAATGGACAGTGTGCAGGATTTCTTTGCTCTTAAAATAATGAATTCATAGACAAAACCTTAGCAGGTGAGCTGAGCGCATTTTCTTCCTCTGGGGCTAAACCCCCCCTGTCTCTCAGACCTAGTGACGGGCCTGATCCTGACACAGGCAAGTCAATTTAGCACAGTTAGATTTTGCAATATATGACATCAATTTAAAAGTCCCCGTCAGTGGGTTGCCTTCTGGGTTGTCCTGTACACATACAAGGCCATATTATTAAACTGACATTCAATGTTTGGTTTTATCTCTCTAAAATGTCATAGGATAATGTCAACGATAATTAAGCCAACACACAAGTGCAACATCCTAGAAACGTTGGCACTTCACATATAAAGGGTTGTAAACGATCGCTAGCTAGCAACACATAATAATTTGTGATCCTGGTCTGTAGTTTCTACCCAGTATTTTTTACGCAGTGCACTCACCACTGTGGCTCAGAGTGTTGTGACACGTAAACTCTTACAGCTTGAGGTGTGAACAGTGGGTGTGACATGTTGGATATGGTGGATTTTCAAAGGCTACTCACACACCAATTGCTCTCTGGGGAGCTTAATGGGACTCCATACAAGGTTTCACGCTAAAAGCTATGTAGTTCTAATAGTATTTCATAAGGGTGGTTGTGTCTATTTAGTCGTGTCTATGGTAGTGGCCTTAAAGAAGCCCTTACAACCATGTATCAGTACAGATATACTATGTTGATGGCACTATGTGGAGGTACTGGCTTATTGGGGTAGCCTTTCCCATTTTTGAGGAATGTGAAAGCATACCATTCGGGATCACTGAAGAGTCATAAGACCATTTCCTTGTCATCAGTCGGTCAATTTGTTCCATAAGGTCTGCCTTTCAGTGCACAGCCAATGCAGCTACCTTAACTTTTCTCTATCTTTGAATGCACCATCAAGGAGTTCAGAACTAGGTTTTAAGAGCCCTTTGCTTTGGTCCTTAACTAATAAAGAATAGCTTGTGGATTTTCTACAAATATGTTGCTATCTGTCAGAATAAGTTCCATGTATACTGAACAGATTTAAAGCATGTTCATTAGTGGGTGAAAACCATTTCTCTCCTTACCCTTCTCTGCAGCCCGATGACTGCACATTCCACTTAATTGCCTGGACAACCATAAAAAGCTTTGATTATTCATTTTATATGCATACACAAAGAGGAAAAAAGAGGAACAAAACACAGACTGAA
>NC_085860.1:35639018-35651518 GCF_034702125.1 Engraulis encrasicolus | reverse complement strand
CCCAGGTAACTGGGGAGGTGGATGAAGGACCAACCTGCTCACTCATGGTGGCCACACACAACTTCACCATGACCTTGTCAGTGACTCACCTCTTTCAGTGTAGGGGCATACAGAGCCCTTTTCCATACTCATTACAATGTATTTCACATTTTTTGGGGGGCGTATACACTGCAGTGAAAAGTCTCATTGGCTATGGTATGGTGGATGAGCTTATGTCAGGGCACAGACCAGGGACATAGCTCTTCAGAATGACCTTGTTGCTCACATGTGTTTTGGACAACACAGTCTCAGTCCCTCCCAACTCGTTAATATCTAACTACCGTTGAGCAGGTGGCAATTTTTGACGTTAAGGGCATACCTGCCACGTCGCATGTTGATGGGGTCACATAGACCTTTCCCTAACCCTAACCTTCAGTGAAGTTATGTTGCCACAAGGGGGCTTCTTTAACCCTTGTAAGGTGTTCGGGTCATTTTGACATTTTGTTCAGTTTTTGGCTTGAGAAAAATAGTATCAGTTATTATTCTTTCGCACAGAGATTCACTGGCTTTGGTTCATTTTCAGTGAGGAACATGAATCTGAAAAAAAAAGTGACCCGCCTTGCTAACCCCCCCTGCACATTTCTATTACACAGGAGGTGTTCCCGGGTCATTTTGACCCGTAACACTTTTGGGGCTTATACATCCATATTTTCTAAATTATCTGATAAAACAGTGATAACATGTTGAGTAGACAAGGCAGAGGGTGAAGTATGTGGAAAAAGGAATGCAGATATTGTTTGGTCTTTCAGTTGTGCATCAATGTTTCAACCTTGCGCAGTAAGAGCACTAGTGGTTCAATCCGAGAGCTTGGATCGAGTTTACTCTCTTTCTTCACCGTCTCCTTATCTTTCTCTCTCTGTATCTCCCACCTCAAAAAAACATAAATAAATAGAAGTGAGCGGAACATGAGGGTGAATATGAACTATGATTTCAGCTGCTTTGAATACCATGCCATGAAAGTCACAGCTTGAATCAAGGTGTCTTTACTTGCGATCTACCGTCCCCCAGGAACACTGGGCGACTCCTCCGTCACGGACCTAGGCGGCCCCCTACTTTTCCTCTGTGACTTCAACATACACCTAGACAAGCCGTACGCCACAGACTTCAAGGCCCTGATGAACTCATTTGACATTCAACTAGCCAGCTGCCCCCCGACTCACAAGAGTGGTAACCAGCTCGACCTGATCATGACTAAGGACTGACAAGCGGACAACATCAAGGTAACACCAATGCATGTTTCAGACCATTTTTTCCTCCATTTCACCACCTCCCTACCCGACCCTACACCCATCCCCCCTCCCATGGTCACATATAGCCGGAATATACGCAACCTGTCACGCACTAGCTTTGCATCAGTGGTGGCAGATGCCTTGCCCTCAGCAAGCATGCTCTCCTCACTCGATGTTGACACTGCTACGGATTCGCTCAGCTCCACATTGACCTCCTGCCTCGACAACCTGTGCCCACTAGTCACTAAACCTGCAAGACCTTCACAACCGCGACCATGGCTGACAGAGACCATCCGAGCTCTACGTACCACCCTCAGCGGTGGAAAGGAAATGGCACAAAACCCGCAACCCATCTGACCTCGAAAAACATAGATCTCTACTAGCCTCCTTATCCGCCTCTGTAACAGCTGCCAAGACGACCTACTACAACAACAAGATCAGCAACACTACAGACCCACGTAAGTTTTTTTCTACATTCAAGTCACTGCTCAACCCCCCCCCTCCCTCCAGCGGCCACAGACCTGAACCCAGACAACTTTGCCACCTTTTTCACGGAAAAGACGGCAAATATTAGCAAGCAATTCTGTGAGCCGCCCTCCCCCCCAGAAGATACCCCCCTGGCAAACATGCTGACTCCTGCAACACTCCATGAATTCACTCTACTCTCTGAAGAAGACGTTTCCAAACTCATCACAAGGAGCCGTCCCACTACCTGCCTACTGGACCCAGTGCCCACAAACCTTCTTCAAGACATTGCCCAAACAGTTGTCCCAGAGATCACATCCATCATGAACTCCTCACTCTCGTCCGGCACTTTCCCCTCTCCCTTCAAACAAGCAAGGGTGACACCACTACTGAACAAGCCTACACTGAACCCTGCTCATGTAGAAAACTACAGACCGGTCTCACTGCTTCCCTTCCTATCCAAGACACTAGAAGGGCAGTTGCAAAGCAGGTCACCAACTTCCTAAACCAGAACGGATTACTGGATCCAAAACAATCTGGTTTCAGAAGTGGACACTCAACTGAAACTGTGTTACTCTTAGTGATTGAAGCTCTAAGGACTGCAAGAACGGAAGGACTATCCTCGGTCCTCATCCTACTAGACCTGTCTGCAGCATTTGACACAGTCAACCGCAAGATCCTGCTGAGGATACTTATGGCCATGGGAAAGACTGGTGTTGTCCACTCATGGTTAAACTCCTACCTATCTGGACGCACCTTCAGTGTGTCATGGCAAGGGAAACTGTCTACACCCTCTCCACAGGCGTACCCCAAGGATCAGTGCTGGGACCCCTATTGTTTGCAATATACACCTCCTCCCTGAGACGTATCATTCAAACACATGGGTTCTCCTACCACTGCTATGCTGATGATACCCAGATGTACCTGTCGTTCCGTCCAGAGGACACCACGGTCTCGGCACGCATCTCTGCCTGCCTCATCGAATTGTCAACATGGATGAAGGACCACCACCTACAGCTGAACCTGGCAAAGACAGAGCTCCTGGTGATCCCAGCTAAAGAGTCGCTCAGTCACAACATCAACCTCAAGATAGGCTCCACCATCGTGACCCCAAACAAAGTCGTCAAAAACCTTGGCGTCATGATTGATGATGAGCTGTCATGCTCCAACTACATCAACTCAGTCACCCGGACCTGTCGATTCAAGATGTCCAACGTACGGAATATCAGACCTGTGCTGACACAATATTCTACACAACGACTGGTCCAGCCCACGGTCCTGTCCCGCGTTGACTACTGCAACTCACTCGTGAAGGGTCTACCTGCTTGTGCGCTAAAACCTCTGCAGATGATCCAGAATGCGGCGGCACGCTTGATATTCAATCAACCCCAAAAGGACCCATGTTACTCCTCTGTTTATTGAGTTGCACTGGCTACCGATTGCCGCCCGGATCAAGCACAAGGCATTGACCCTTGCCTACAAAACTATCGCAGGAACAGCCCCAGCTTATCTGAAGGACCTACTAACGCCGTATGTTACTGGAAGAGAACTGCACTCATCCAGCACAAGCCGTCTGGCTCTGCCATCCAGTCGCTCTAGGTACTCCCAGTCAAGACTGTTCTCCGTTGTTGTACCCAAGTGGTGGAACGGTCTCCCAAAGGCAGCAAGACCAATTACATCTCTTGCAGCCTTCAAGAAACAAGACCTTCCTCTTTCGAGAGTATCTACTAGACTAATGCTTGAGCTGGCCTAGCCCCAGGGCAAACTCTTGACATGATGTTTAGCTTGTGTGTGTGTGTGTGTCTGTGTCTGTGTGTGTGTGTGTGTACTCTTTATTTATTTATATATATTTTTAAACCCTCTTTGCAACTGCACTTGTTGTTCTGTATATTTCCTGTTCTCTTTGTATTTGCTTGTGATGTTGGCTTGATTATGTCCTCTTTTGAATTTTTTTTTTCATTATTTTTCTATATGCCCGGGTCAAATTGACCCGAACACCTTCTATGTAACCAAAACACGAACACCTTACAAGGGTTAAGGGGCACATCACATTTTGACCACTGGTCAAAGGTAGTCAGACATTGATGAGTTGGGATGATAAACTGTAGTTCTGGACAAGCCCTTGAGCCCTGACATGATGAGCACATTTTGCAGGTTTGGGGTGTATTTTCATGCCTGGCTCTGGCTGTGGATTGGTGTGTGTGTGTTTGTTTTCTATGGCTGGACTTGGATATCTTCGGGCTGCTGATTGAGTGCCCTATAAACGGCCTCCCATACTCATGAACGGCGTGACGTTTTCCATGTGCGTTACGCCCATTTGTGGGGGAAAACAACCATTGCAAGTCAATTGGTGATGTTGGGGTTTAATAAACGAAAGATACGGTCCTGTAGACTAGCGTTGTTCACGCGCAACATCCCGAAAACGTGTTGTGTTGCCGGCTGTTCAAGTAGCCAAACAGCCATGGCTGAAGCATGGAATGGGTTCATTTAGACTAGCCGTTGTAGCATGTAAGTCAATGAGACATTCGGTTTGTTTTCACCCATAAAGGGGCGTGACGCAAATGTAAGAGCAAAGTACCCGGATGGCCGTTCATGAGTATCAGCGTGCTCTCTCTCTCTCTCATCCACTCTTGACAGGCTCACTTGACTGGTCATGGCCAACAACCCCCCCGCCCCCCAAACATGCTTGCACCCACTCAATTACTGATACCTTCTTTAGTTAAGTGGTTAATAATGTAAACAAACCTTTTTAGTTAAAATACAAATTGCTGTGGTCTCCTTTCATGCCATTTCCACTCAAGAGCCAGTGGTTGAGACAGTATAGTTTGTTAATAGTGGTCAAGGGCCTTGACTGGGCCTTTGTTATGGATGAATGGGTGTCCATCATCACACATGGTGGTCATATATTGTCAGGATGGCCAAAATGAGGATGAGCCATCTTTTTTTTTTTTACCACAACATGAACACCCTGAGTGGGGGTAATGCAACTGAGACCCTTAGCTGCCTTAAGGGGGGGAGGAGGATAAAAAACAACCTGCTCACTCATAGGGGCCACACACGCCTTCACAATGCCTTTTCTGGCCTTTACAGGGATCCCTCTCTTTCATTTTTGCGGGTGTGCAGTGCACTGTGCTATGGTTTGGTTTGAGGAGTTTATTTGTCAGAAATTCGGTCAGGCACAAAACACACCTCTTCAGAATGACTAGAGCCTATTTTTGACCTGATTTCAATGGTCAATTGAGTTATATTAGTGCTTTTACAAAGTGTGGGGTTTGACCTTGACCGGTTATTTTTATGGTTGGATGGGTCTGCAATACATCAGATATTTTGGTCATTGCACGGATTACCCTAAATGAGGAGAGTCCCAAGCTGATTTGATATTACCACAAAAAGAAAAAACACACAAAGTGAGGGGCAATCCAACTGAGAACCCTGGTTGGCCTCAGGGTAGAATTCAGGTGGATGTACTGTAGGAACAACATAGCCTAAATGAGGAGAGCCCCAAGCTGATTTGATATTACCACAAAAAGAAAAAAACACACAAAGTGAGGGGCAATCCAACTGAGAACCCTGGTTGGCCTCAGGGTAGAATTCAGGTGGATGTACTGTAGGAACAACATAGCCCCTCTTAAGGGCCACAGATGTCTGCAGAGTGACCTTGTCACATCACTGTTAGCTGGACATTCACTGTACAATTTGTGCCCAATTCTGACCTGATTTTAGGCAGAGGTGGAAGAAGTACTGAGGTTGTGTACTTAAGTAAAAATAGAAGTACCCTCCGAAATAATTACTCAAGTGAAAGTAAAAGTCGTACACCAAAAATGTACTTAAGTAAAGGTCATAAGTACTGACTTTTAAATGTACTTTTTTGAGTACAAAAGTACAAGTACTCGCGTAATGGCTTACGTAAACTTAGCTCATTTTACAGTGTAAGGGACTGTGGGCAAGGTTGCCTGTAATAGGTGGGGATTTCCACAAGTCGTAGATTCCGGAGCCTCACAGGGGCCCACAAAGGACTATGATGTCATTACAGGACTGTGTGGCCCCCAAAAAATAATATTTTAGAGGTCCACTGTCTCAGACAGTGGGTGATCTTGACCAAGAGCAGCAATTTCATGGTGCATGTTCTGTCAGAAAATCTGGTCACCCACTGGTGAACTCGAGGATTTTCCCACAGGTGGGGGAGAGCCACAAGTCGATGTTTCCAGGAGCCCTTGCTCCGTTTTAATCACAGCACCGGCGCCAAAATCACAGACAGAATACTTGTGTCTGTGTGGGAACACTTATCACTGAACAGGTCTGCTAGGGTCAATGGGCTTGTTTTATAGCTGTAGTGCGAGCCGTTAGGGCATAGCTCAGTGACCAAAACACTGAGTGCAATCACATAAATCGCAAAAGCTTTGGCTTAAGGTTATGGATAATTTAGCAGTACAGTTTGAGGTGTAATATAACAACGGGAGGATTCTAAAAATGGTACCTTAAGCCTCCGAGACCACTAATGCGTCTGAGAGCAGGGCTACTAGCCTACTTGAGGGCAGCCAGGGGTGGGATAGTCTCTCTGCATTAAGTCCTCTATGTGATGGAGCTCACCAGACCATGCAGATCCCTCCTTGTCCTTCCTCACTAGGGAAAAAAAAAACATCCTACCCTGAAGGATCACTGTGGCTGATGGAAAGTGGGTGTACGTCTGTGAAAACAAGCATGGCAGAATGTGTTTGTCTTTTGCAATTATGAACACATCGCCAGGGCCATTTGTTTAGGCAGTCAGCAGCCGTCAGCAGCAATGATGTCAATACCATAATGGGAGTAGAGCTCGAAATGTGTCAAAATATTTGCTGCCACTTGTGCTCGGCAAAAAAGCTAGTATAGTCAGATCATTATGAATTGCCTCCTCCCCTCCCTGTGGTTTTATATGAGCTCTATGGGTAAAACTTGGTTTAATTAACTGAACTTGCCGGGTTCATTCCTTTTTATAATGCACAGCCTTAAGACTTCTGCTTTTAATTCATGAGACAGCAAGGCCAACAAAAACCAAAATAAAAACAATCCTGGAATATCTTAGAACATTGCAAAGATGTTTTCTTCGTATTGTAATAAGAATAATGATGATAATCCAATAAACCAGGACAAATAAACCGAAGAACATTTTTTATCCAGCGGCCATTACTTAATTCTAAATATTGTTTTATATCTACTTTAAAAATATCTAGATATTTTTAATTATTTTATTCATTTATTTTTTTGGTCAATTAACAAGAAATGCACAATTTCGTTGTACGCATTACGAGTTACGCATTACATGACAAATAAAAGGTATTCTATTCTATACTCTATATTCCTATTCTATTCTAATAATAATAATAATAGTTGTAGTACTGCTCGTAATTGTACTGCTTCATCTCCAAGTCCATATTACATACCTCCCTTTTCAGAGTGTGGCTTTCATTTGTCATTGTTTCAAGTCATTTTCACTCCCAATAGTTCTCATCTTTCTAAAAGGATAGACTTAGGTAAAGTTGTCAAAGCACTACCATGGTAACCTCTGTGTTCTTTCATCCCCCTGCTTAGGTGGTAGACTTTGCAGTCTGCACATCTCGCCAGCTTCCCTCTCCATTGACATCAGTGCGCATTGCAGCAGCTACGAAACCTGACCAGTGTAGTTAAATAGACAATCAGGCCCATGAAATCCCAACTGGAAAAAAGATGAGCTTTGAGCACATGCACATTGGGCTTGGACTGAATGTCTGATGTTTTGCAATTCATTATTTAAAGCCTTACCCCTCCATGCTGTTCTGCCCACTTCACTGCTCAATTTATGGTGGGTGTTTACAGATTTTATTCTATCTCTCTCTTTTATGGCTTTTGACTTAAAGTATGCATCCCTTTGCACACATTAAAGTTTGATGCAATGTGACCTAAACATTGACTGGAAAACGGTGCCCAACAGACCGTGCAATGTTGATGTTAAGGTAACACAAGACATCGAAATCCTTCTCTATGTCTTCCCCAGTGACTTTTATTCTGCTTTCTCAGCAAAATACAATATCAGCTATAGTTCAATACCATCTACTGTGGCTATAATTATTCTATTTTTGATAAGTGTACTCATACTTGTATATCAGAGCAATGTTTAGACAATAGTTTTTTCAATGTGTGGGGACATTTTTATCACTTAAAATGCAGGTACTGAAAAGTTATGCAAGCATAACTGGCTTATGAGGACGATACATTACCGGGGACCACTGAAGCATTGAAGCTTGGCAACCTTTTATAGAATTATTATGGCTAGGTCAAACTGAAAGGCTTATAAAAAATGAATGAACTTTAGAGACTGTCTGCATTATGAATTGTATAAAACAAGGCCTCCTCGTAGGGTGGTGTTAAATGCTTTGCATATGATTGATTTTAAAAGGGTGTATTTGTCTTGCACTGAGGTTTTCCCAAACTGCTTACTAGATTTGTATAGAGATACTGTGAGCCATATGCAACTGTCCTCACCTTACACATCTTGTTTATCTGTTCTGGGGTGAATTTCTCAAAACCAAAGTTGCTAACTACAGTAGTTACTTTGCTGTTTTCAATGCATTTTCCCATTGGCAACTACCGAAGTTGCTAACAGGCTAACAACTTCTCTTTTGAGAAACTCACCCCTGCTTTGGCAAACTTGTACGCATTATTTTACATGTTCAAAAAACGTGTCCAAAGTTTTCTGAACATCAGAGAATTTGTGTGTTGAGAAGTGCAGAAGTGTGAAACTTATACACACAGACACACACACACACACACACACACACACACACACACACACACACACACACACACACACACACACACACACACACACACACACACACACACACACACACACACACGCACACACACACTGCATTTATTCATATATACATGCATCAATTGAAGTATAGGGAAGAGCGTCTCTCTCTCCCTCTCTCTCTCTTTCTCTCTACGCTACCCTGAGAGACGGCAGACAGGAGCAGGGTGAAAGGAAGGAAGAAGGCTTGCTGATTGAAATATTAATATGGCATCATCATCACAGGGAAGAACCCCAAACACTCGAGGCATTTTCACTTTCCTCAGCAAACATAGGCGCGCTCAAGACCCCAGCCAGCTTCCTCGTCCCCCGCCCTGCATCTCTACCTCCTCGCCTGCTTCTCTCTCTCTCTCTGTCTCTCTCTCTGTCTCTGTCTCTGTCTCTCTCTCTCTCTCTCTCTCTCTCTCTCTCTCTCTCTCTCTCTCTCTCTCTCTCTCTCTCTCTCTCTCTCTCTCTCTCTCTCTCTCTCTCTCTTTCTGTGTGTGTGTGTGTCTCTCTCTCTCCATCCAGACATCCCCACACCCCACAGCCATGGGCTGCTTCAGAGCAGGTGTTATGTAAGGGGAGGCAGCGCTGCATTCTGGGTATCCGATAGTGCGGCGGCCCCTCCAGGGGAAACTGTGGATTTGGGTAAGGGTGAGTGAGGACGGAGCCAGATGGAGAGAGAACAGAGAGATAGAGCGTGAGAGAGAGAGAGAGAGAGAGAGAGAGAGAGAGAGAGAGAGAGAGAGAGAGAGAGAGAGAGAGAGAGAGAGAGAGAGAGAGAGAGAGAGAGAGGATGTTTTGAATATCAGAGGGATAGAGAGATGAAGAGAGTTGCTGAGAAGAGAAGAATTGTAGTCTTAGGAATGAAGAGAAAGTTAAGTTCATCTGAGTGAACTGATATAGATAACAGAAAAAAAAGAGATCGGCTTAAGAAAGGCAGAGTTCAAGGAAAAGTAAGACAAAAAGAGGCAAGGAAAAAAGCACAAATACAATGAAGCAATGAAGAATGGAGTCAATAAGAGAGCGGTGGACAAGGCAAGGACAAAGCAGAATGCAAACATGTGGAGAGGAGAGGGATGGAGGGAAAATGTTGATGAAAAACAGTAACCACCCTCTGAGTTCATTCCTCTGCTGTCAACGTCAGGGACACCTGTGCTCTCTTGACAGATAACAATGTTAGAAATGACAGGAAGGACACACAAAAAAGCATGTGAAAAGCATGTGCCAGGAGTGTTACAATCCTGCATTTTAATAGAAGTTTATGACTGAATGTGTTGGAAATGCTACAGAATATCACAGAATTATAGTACCGGTATATATTATGAATACCACAGAATAGAGTATGGCCAGTGTAATAAAAAAAAAGAGGGAAAAAACAATAGAAAAATATGGCAAAGTGGATAGCCATTAGATAGCCCATTAGATTTTACATGATCAAGGTAAAAGACTAATCTGTTTTTGTAGCACTGGTGAATGAGCCAACACGTTCCGTGAGAGTAAACAGAAATGGATACATTGTGGAATAGATTATATTTATATTTCACAAGTAGAGTAGAGTAGAGTAGAGTAGAGTAGAGTAGAGTAGAGTAGAGTAAAGTAGAGAAGAGTAGAGTAGAGTAGAGTAGTGCTTTTATTAATCCTGACGGAAATTGAGGTGTCTGACAGCTTAAGTATGAGTCAAGCACCTTATTAAGTATGAGTCAAGCATCTTATTTAGTTGAGATGCTTGAGTAGTTGAGTAGTTATTTAGTAGTAAAAAAGCAAAAATAACAGCTTGGATGCCAATTACACCAAATGGTACTTCACCAAGTTAGAACAGGTGTAACTGAAGGTATGGAGAGGAAATAACAAAAGCACATCCTAATTGGTGAGATGAAGAAATGTCGAGATGCTGGAGCGCGAGGGAGGACTGTGTGCAATCAGACTCAACAAAGGTAACAATTTTATTGTAGGCCTACTCTAATGCATGAAAGCCATTTTGTCAACAAGAACAGTTGACTCACCATAGGTGGTAGTAGAAGGAAATAGAAGCGAAACACTATAGTGGCATAAATGAATGGTCTTGATGTCTCTTCAGGTGGCTGGTTTTGTAGATAAATAATCTCAATTGCCTCCCCACATCATCGTAAACCAGTCCAAAGGCACTGCTGCCTTGTCTCCTCTCCCAGCAGAGTGCCTCTCCACCTCACCAGCCCCCTACTGGATCCTCGGAGCTAAGTAGGCCACAAGTGTCATGGAGGTGATTAATATGCTGAAGTACAGTAGACTGAAGCGCCGGTTAAATGCATATCAATGGGAGGTACTTGATACGGTAATGAAGTCTCAGAAAAGATCAGAGAACGCTACCCTTGTGCATGAAAAAAATCAATTTAAGGTTAAACTTGCTGTAAATGTGCTACATTTAACATATATTTACAGTTAGTTTAGTTTGGGTCAAACTGCGCCTTGGTCTTTCAGAGTAGGTGACCTCTCTCTAATGCAGGAAGCAGAGGCGAGTTCAATCCCTCACCGTAGGTGATGTGACCTATTTACCCAGATGTGTGAAGCCCTGAAGTGAGAGAGGGTGTGCTGTTGTAAAAAAGTGTACAAGTCTTTCGTGCTACTGGCACAGGAGAACATTTCACAGATACAGTATTCCACCTCTTTGCTCATCTGATCTGACACTGGAAACAGGAATGCCCAAATTCTAGTTGTGATCATGGTTCATGGGCACACACCTCCTGACATTCGAGTGGCATCCCGTCACAACATTGCCAGTGGGTAACTGGGCAAGATTTGTTCTTTTCCTCTCATATCCATCATCCTCTACTCTGTTCTCCCTCACACAACTATGTTTGTGCCAAAGCAATATACATGTTTAAATAAACCCCCCTTGTGCCAATGTGCAGGTCTGTTGCAGAGAATTTGCCAACGCCTCAGTCAGGGCTGGACTGGGACCGAAAAATGGCCTGGGTACTTTGGCATAGACAGGCCCCCAACACATACACAGGCCATTTTCATGAATCCACTGTCTAAGTTGACAATGGAACAATGGGCCTCCCCCTCTAAATTGTGGGCCAATCCCCAGGAAAATAACAACAGCATCAGCCCCTGGGGACTACCGCCGACCCACTGGGAAAATGCCCTGTATGCCAGATTACCAGTCCAGCCCTTGTCTCAGTCCTTTGGGCCTCCCCAGTTGCTTGCGTTGGTGTCAGCTCCTGTTTCCTCTCTGCAGATTTGCGCTCTCTTGCATCAGCGCCTCTCCTGATGCCCAGCGGCCCTCCAAATGTTCCCTGGGTACTGCCACAAACCATGCCCCACAATTACACTTTACACAATTACAGTAGCAAGCCTTCCAAATCAGGTCAACTCCTTCTATTTGCACCGAGGAAATACAGGAGGAGGGAGAGAGAGGGAGAAAGAGAGAGAGAGAGAGAGAGAGAGAGAGAGAGAAGATTGCCTTCTGATATACTGTGGGTGCAAGCTGTTATTTTGTACTTGTCAAGCCCCGTATGTGTGTCCCAATGGACACGTTCAGAGAGGGTAGATGCAAGGTGTTTTGCTTTTCCACATTTTGTGATGGTTTATTTACATGGTCATGAATTAGTTCTCTTGAACGACTCTTAATGAGGTCATGGATGGTAAAGATGCTACAAAACATTGAGCTTTGAGCAAGACTTTGCAAGGGGGGGGAGAAAAAAAAAAGGTAATCTTTAAGAGTATACAAACATACATCTCCACGTACGTATAAGTTTAAGTTTTTGCAGATGGTGCACTATGCTTGGCAATAGCAATGTGGAGCAACCACCCCTCTAATCCTTACTGAAGTCCCTCTTTAGTCTTCTCTTTTTTTACAGTGTTTGCTTACATAAGACTGCATCCTCACCCGCGCTAAGGGGTCAGGAATCAGGATAGCATCTCCTCCCCCTCCCTATGAGAGTTACCAGAAGCACGAGGGGGAGCACCAGAGA
>NC_085860.1:35631518-35636518 GCF_034702125.1 Engraulis encrasicolus | reverse complement strand
ACACACACACACACGAGTGCAGACTTTCAGCATTAAAAACCTTTGAAGGACTTTTTGAGCACGGCGTCCACCTGACCTTTACTGGGCCAGCCAGCCCCGGGGCAACTAGAAATGAATGGACTCGTATGTTGGCATCGGGAGTATCACACATTCGCAACATGACACAAAGCGCTCTGGCTGCCCGCCAGCAAGACTCCACACACAACCTTGGGAGAGCGCACTGCACAGTAGGAAATGCTGAGATTCAAAACCTCCCGGTTAAAGGTGCTGAGGAGAAACTACAAAGCACACAAGCTCTCTCAGCAACATATAGCTTATGACCCAGCTGCTCTCAGCTCACATGAAGGAGGGAGAGCCGGAGAAAAAAAAACAAAAAAACAAAAAAACGAGTTGGTCTAAATCGAAATCGAATTGAAAACGAGCAGCACAACAGCAACAACAACAACCTGGGACACTGTTTTGCCTTTTTATTTCCTTACCACCCTTTCAGCTGTCAAGCGTTTGATTGGCATTGACATTTAATCTTGCCTTCACCTTTTTTATCGATTTGATCCCATTGCAGGCTACAGTAGGGCGTCCTACAGTAGTTTCTACTGTATTTAGGCCACTGTGAATGCTCTGCCACAAGTACTGTATGTTGGGAGGGAAATGCAGTGCTAAACTGTGGGAGGGGATTCAATGAGGGATGGCTGTGAGGATTGGTGTCAGGAAACGCACAACAAAAGGAACACTTTAAGGCATTTATTGCTTATAATGGTCGAAAAAGGCTTTGACCTAAGATTTTTACGTCCTCATATAGTGTGGTAGGAAGTGAAGGCAAAATGTAAGGGGCCAGTGCACCTAAAACTGATAAGATACGAGACCACAGCCAGTCAAAACAAATTTTATGCTGTCAAGATAAGAGAAATTCATGCTATCAGTGGGACACACTTTTGTGTGTGTGTGTGTGTGTGTGTCTGTGTGTGTGTGTTTGAGAGAGAGAGAGAGAGAGAGAGAGAGAGAGAGAGAGAGAGAGAGAGAGAGAGAGAGATAGAGAGAGAGAGAATATGTGTGCGCCTGTGTGTGTGTGTGTGTGTATGTGTGTGCGTGTGTGTGTGTGTGTGTGTGTGCGCGTGTGCGTGTGTGTGTGCGTGCGTGTGTGTTTGTGTGTGTGTGTGTGTCCCTGGGTGTGCTTATTTTTTTTTCTTTTCCCCGCTTTCACTTTTTCCTCGTTTTCTCTTGGTCCAGCAACTGCATTTGTAAATATCAGGGAGGCAGGCAAGCAGCAAGACTTATATTCCACAGCCCAGTGACAGTGTTTCACAAGAGAGCAGGCCTGCCACTGACACTGCAGACTCATTTCCATCAGAGTAACTGGTGCTTAACATGGCACCATTTTCCTGGAGGAGAATAATGGGGTTTTCGACCAGGCACGATCAATAAAGAGGAGAGCGGTCTTTGTCCTCCCCTCGAGAGCAAAGGGCAAGATTCACCTTCGAGGTTACACAAAACCCATTCAGCCTTCACAAGTGTTGAGACGTAGGGAAAAAAGTTAACTGTCACAAGTTTGCTTGAGAATATATCCAAACTGATATCCACTGATATGCAAACTATTATTGGAACCCAGAGTTCACATATTTTGATGCTACACTTAGCTAACACAGTTCCTTAGCTAACGGTTACACTTTAATTTACTGTCCCTGATACATTAATTTGGTAGCATACAGTGAAACAAAGTTGGAGTAGCATTTAACATGTAATTACGCTTTACATTAAGGTATTATTAGTGTATGTAACCCTAATAATATTACATGTTAATATACTAAGTAGCTACACTAAAAGGCACCATGCAAGTCGCCTGTTACGTCATGAAACCTACACTGCAGCTAATGTCAACTAAACAGGATATAATAATAGGCCTCTAATTCATGCAGGAGCATGCAAGGATAGGCAATTACCTTTCCCGAGTTACACATACAGATGACTGCATATGAAATATTATGCTCCTCCATATTCTTCTCATATTATTCTTATATGCCCTTAGCTTCTGCAAATATGTCCCTGGAGTAGTTGAAACTTATCTTAACTTTCATAGGCAATTGCTTCAGCCCCTGTTCCTTTATTTGCTGGTGGAAGAGGTACCCAACAGTATATCCAAGCTAGGTCAGTTATGTGACTGCTAGTAAGTAGGCTGCTATAATAGTGTTTTAAAGCTGTAATTCTAATGCTTTCCTATAAGATAGCTCGGAATTTGTGAAAGGTTGCAAAATTTGGAACAGAATGCAAATACAGTATGCTGGAAAGAAGCCGAAAGATAATGAATGTTAAAATAACATAACAAAAAAGTATATAAAGTTTCACTACTCCAGTACTTCAGTAGAAGCTGTGATATGTATCAGGCCAACTGCAATGTGGATCCATTTTTAGAGTTTGCTTCGAAGAAGCTATGAAGAAAAAATCAAAGGCACCCGGGCCAGAAATTTCAAAGTTGTGGGGTTCTGAGATTGAGCTGTTATACTTCTCATCAGAATTTCTAAAGATTTATTTAGGTTATGTTTCCCCAAATGTTAAATATGGCTGTTACAAATATGCCTTCCTCCTGTCTGTTGCCTATAGGGTGCCATTAGCCTGTGCGTGTTGTTGTGCCAAGTCCTGCAGCTGTAAACGACCACAGTAAATGCAAACAGAAGTCTGTTGTGGACTCTCTACACTGTTTAAGACAGCAAACTGTATTCATTCTTTTTGAAAAAAAGTTGGCAAATTAACATTTGGAAGAACAGATTGTGTTTTAAAGGCTCATTGTTTCATCTTGATTGCCTGCTAGAAAAAGGAGCTTAGCCTCTTGTGACTCCATGCTGATCGCTGGGCATCTTGGCAGTACTCGGAATATTGGTTTGTTCCAGAAAGCTTTATGTACTTATTTAGTCGGAGTGTCTCGTCCACACAGGTGAGTATGGTTACTGGCTGAGTCATTGTTCATTTAGCTTGTGTTGGACTAATTTCAGCATTGAAGATATTATATGAGTTGGTTGGTGTTTTCCCCCCTCTCATCACTGGAGCCATTTAAAATGGACGAGACCGAAAACATCTGTTGCTACAGTTTATGTCCACAGACTTTTTGTTACTTGTTCGCCTTTAATTTACAGTTTATTTTATGACTTGAGCTTCATTATTTTACTTTTTAATAACCTTTCAGCTACATGGAAAGTGTTTTAGGGATACAACTACTAAGCAAATATACAACACACACAGGTAAAGTTGCAGATATGTGTGTTCATCTGGTTTCAGGACATATGGTACATGAACAATAATGTGGGGGATAGATCATTCTTGCAATAAGCAAATAACAACCCAACAAAGTAGCAAATTGGCCTTGTCAAAAAACAGACCTCTGAAAGTTTCAGATTATTGCATCACAAAAACTCTGCGCTTTACAATATTTACACGTTCGGTTTTTCACAGCCCCAACATGACAAGACATTTCAAATCAACATTGCTTGTTGCGAAATATAGTTTGCATTATGCAGATATTTGTACATTATGCAAACATTCATATTGATTTTTGTTGTGTTTGTGGAGGAGTCTGCTGTAGCTAATTGCTAGGTTTGGATCTGCAGTGCTTCAATTTAGTGTGGTATCATTTTATTTTTAATTGGCATTGAGGCAATGATAAAAGCTGGTTAGCTACTCTGACTAAGAATAATGTGTGTGTATTTATTGTAGCTAAGAAAAACACAACTAATGAGTGTGCATTATGATTTCAAAAGAATACATGCATAAGAGTGCATACTGTAGTTTGCACAAAGTTTAAATTCACTTGCGAAAGTAATGTTAAAGCTAGCCTTTTTAGAAAATAATAACATACATTGCTATAAGTGATGCTGTGATGTTGCCTTTTTAGAAAATAATAACATACATTTCTATAATACAGCCTTGACATTGTTGCCCATCAAAGTCATATGTGAGTATGGAAGTAAAATGAAAATATTCTGTGCCTGCAAAATGGCACGATGAATCATACTTGAACAATGGCACAGAAAGAAATGTCGCTGTTCATGGCAATCTGTGGGGAGACAAGAGGGTAATGTCTGTCTTTGTGATAGAAATGATTAGCTTGCTGCTGATGGCGAAGAGAGGAGGGGTAAAGCATTTCAGCTGGAAACATCATCTGGAGTTTTCAACCAGTTTCGTCTCGCTAAAGAGTCGATGCATCAGCAATGTGAAGTCACATACCAAAACAGGCTCTGACCCAATTTAAAGTGGGAGCATTAAAATTGTCAATGACCTGGTGGTATGTGAAACAGACACTAATGAAGGCAGAAGGATAGAAGCTCTTTTTTCTCAGAGAAGGCAATTTAGTCTCTGTTCGCATCAGTGACATACGGAAACTGAAAAGTGCTAGGCTTTGTTTTCCCTCTTGGAGGAAGCTGCGTGAGATGGGGGGGAAAGGAAATAAGACATGAATGCTTACTGCCAGCTCTACACTGAGACGAACAAAAAGGGAAAAAAAGGGTGCCAAACAAACACAGAGGAAATGTGAATCATTCATGAAGACACACATCATAATACACTCTCAGCCTCTCTACAACTACACCATTTCAATTGAGAGGCCTGCAAAGGATAGGAGGCTGTCTCGCTGCTAAATATTCCTGAGGCAAAAAAAAGCACAGGATGGGTGGGGCAGCCATGTTCTCTACCGGACAAGTTGTGCCTCAACTGACTCAAGTGCGTCCTTCAAATCAGCTGCCAAATGGAGTGCCTCGGCAAGCACTCTCTATTTCGGGCGAAACGAGCGGAGAGTCTTTTTTTGTGTCGTGTGGGCAGGTGTGTTGTTTGCAGCTAAGCTGTGGGCAGTGCACCGCTTGATTTGAGTGGAGAGCTTACATGGCCCTTATTACAAAACATCTGTATCCTCAGCTGAACGTCGGTGTGTGTGCAAATTCACCGTCTAGTGGAAATTGGAGGATAAAAATGGCCCGGAAATGAGAGAGTCTGTCAAGAAAAGACGCAAAGGCTCTAGG